>NW_015150564.1:799415-811716 GCF_000732505.1 Cyprinodon variegatus
AGGTTTGCTGCTATAGGCTTAGATTGCAGGAGGACATAGGGACCCTTATTTCACCATTCTGTTTCATTCTATCTCTATTCTCCCACTCTGCAGAATATATAAGTTAAATCTGTAACGTTCTGCTCTCTCTGCTTTTTCTCATAGTAACTTTGCCTCGTCTGTTCCTGTTTGGCTGTGACTCCATCCTGGAGAGAAATATCAGCTGTGCTGCTGCCATCAACACCTTTGATTATAGATGTTCAAGATTGGCATGTTTTCCAGTGTAGTCCTGTTTCTCTGACCATGACTGGCTAGATGTGCTCTCTTCATCATCTGACATGGGAGCTGGCTCGGAGCTCTTCTGCCTGGCTGTGTGTTTCCTGGACGGGGCCGCCTTTTGAAGCTGCTTTTTGTATCACTGCTTCTGTCTCCTTGAACCCCAGTCGGCCTTGGCAGATGGCTGCTCACACTGAGCCTGATTCTGCTGGAGGTTTCTTCCTGTTAAATGTTGGGTTTTTGCTCTCCACTGTCGCTACAAGCATGCTTAGTGTGCGGGATTGCATTCGAGTCAATGAGTCAATGCAATCAACTGGTTTTCCTTAGATAGAAAACTTTGAATCAATTTAGATGTATGATCCGGTGAACTGTAAAGTGCCTTGAGATGACATGTGTTGTGAATTGGAGCTATAGAAATAAACTGAATTTAATTGAATTTATTTAAATCTTAGCCCTGTCCTGGCCACAACTAAAATGATGAGCAAATTATTGTTGCTGTCACAGGTTTGAAGGCTACCCTTTGAAGTTCCAGCACCTATTGAATTAGGTCGGGGCCTCTTCGGAATAGTCTAATTTTTTATTCTGTATTCTGTGTAGCTGTGTTTTGAGTCATTATCTCTTTACAGACCAAAGACCTGCAACTGAGACCAAGCTTTCTGACACAGAGCAGCAGATTTCTCTCTAGAATCCCTTCATAGTCTTGAGATTTCACTGTACCCTGCATAGACTGAAGACACCCAGTAGCAGAAGAAGCAAAGGAGCCTCAGAGCATGACACAGCCTCCTCCATGTTTAGTAGTAGGGACACTGTTCTTGTCCTGATATTTCAGTTTTCCACCTGTGAAACCAGGGCTGATCTGCCTTGGCAAAAAGTTTTATGTGCGTTTCATCTGGACCTTCTCCCAGCTGCTTTGTAGCTTCTCAATGTGTACAGTAGCAAATTCCAGCCTGGTTTTTGTATTTTTTTTTTTCATCATCGTATCCTCCTTGGTCGTCTCCTATCAAGTCCACTTTGTTTCAAACAACAATAGAGTTGCCAGAGCCATTTTTTTTTTTGTTTATTTTTTTTTCTCCAGGCTCTTTAGTTAATGTTCATATTATCTCTCTTTGATTTGTCACCCATTTTCCTCCTGTGGGTATGTCTTGGTAGGTTTGCTGGGGTCCCATGGATCTTAAATTTCTGAATAACGTGGAACTTGGAGTTGGCTTTATGGCCTTTACCTTTAACACACTTGTCAATAATTTTCTTTTTAATAGCCTGAGATTCAAGTCCATGTTGAGTTTGGTAGCCCTCTGTATATATACTGTAGGCTCATTGAATGATTACAAAATTGTGGAAAGCTGTGATTCTAATGGTTGAAAATAAATGTCTGACTTTCATTTTTTCATTTTTAAAGAATCTTTCATTTTTATTACTTTTGTCAGGTTTAAGGTATTCATGTGAGATTTTTTTTTCATAAAACCAGGGATACTAACATCTTTATTGGGGATGTTCTTTGACACTGAAATAAAGGGGCTATCTGTGTGCGGAAATATGAAATGAGCCGAATGAATGAATCTTCCCTATTGGAATTCACCTGAGAAAGCAGCATAGATATTTTCCATTGACTGCTCTCAGGAATGATAAGAGAGAAATTTCTTCTGTCGTTGTGTTTGTTAACAAATCTCAGGGCATGAGGATTTTAAGGTATCCATATATTTCAGCAATAAATAGATTGAATTCATACGGCACATTCCCAGTCATAGTGACCCCTCAGAGAACTTTACAGTAGAGCCAAACTCACTCTGTTGCAGAACATTAAGCAAGGATCCAAACTGTCATTTTATACAGTAGGAATCATATTTAGTATGTAGGTAATAAATATACTTAATTGATATTTTTTAATATTGTCCAATAATAGATGGGAAACAAGATAATGAAGGATGCGCTACATCTTTGTCAAACGCAGGCCGACATTATCTGAGCAAACAATAAGTTCTGACCAGCAGCAGAACTTGCAGTCCTAACATTATAATCTTTACCGGGGAATTTGTCTCTTTTACAGGCTCTGTCCAGGGCAGAGCATGGAAGTCACCAGATATATAGCGGCATGAAAGGAGGCATCGTTTGTCTTATTTCTCATAGTATTTATCTCTTTTCCTCCTCTTTCTGAGCACCAAATCATTTTCTTTGAATTGTCCACTTTCACGCTGTCAGCCGTTCAGCTACTGCAATAAAAAGGGTCTCGGGGTTTGAGCTTCTCCCTGTCAAATCCTAATCTTTTGTCTGTTCATGTCAAGAATTTATTTGCATTCTGCTGTCTAGATTTACACTGGATCTAATAATAATCATCCATCCATGAATTGTACCAACTTCGGGGTAATGAGGCAGCTGGTGTCAATCAGCAGTTGTCACTCGGAGAGAAGCAGATTATCCCTTGGACAGGTTGCAAATTTATCATTGAGCAACACAGTGACACAGGATGAAAAAAACAACATGCATCGACATTAAACCTAACATTTATGTTTTCTTTGGGGTAGGAAGGAGTACCCAGAGGTAATCCACGCTTGCACAGGGAGAACCTGCAGATTCTGTACAGCAAAACCCTAAGATGCGATTCAAACCTTTGATTTTCTTAAGGACACTGCAAAGATCTATGAATCATGCGTTTGAATATTAAAGATTTTATAAGCAAATCCCATAATTTAGTGCTACAAAATTTTAAACATACATTTTGAAAATATAAAACTTTTACAAATGAGATCAATTCAAATTAGATATAATTGTTCAACCACAAATTAGCCCCGGACCGCTTACCTTCTTTTTCACATCTGAGCTGTCATGTAACTAACTATAACAAATGAGTTTAATGTAGCTTTTCTAGTATCTGTACTTCATATAAATAGTTATTTTTCCGAGGCTTTTTTACGTTTACTCACAAAATTTAAACAAAAGTATCTGTGCTCTCTATTTCTTGCTTTCCCAAGCCGTTTTCTATATTGCTTCTGTATCCCTTCATGTTGAATGAACAAATTTCTATAATGATCATGATAATTGCAAAAAATTATAACACAAACTTCTTAATTAGAAAGCAAAACATCAGTTTTTTGGCTGAAAAAAATGTAATATATTCCAAATACAATCTGACCGAAACTGATAAAATAAATTACTTAAACTGAGATTACCATTAAAGTACCACAGTCTCAGATCTCCCCACATGTTTACATTGTATCCATTCATTTAAAATTCACAATCAAATGAGGTTTTTTTAAATATAGTATGGATCGATCTGTGCATGTTTTGGGGCATATTTAAATATAAACAGGTACAATGGATGGTCATATTTTTGGCTCTAAAATATTTGTGTTTTTTTTGGCCAGAAGTGTCCTCCGTAACTTAAAACCTGCTGGACATATTGCTGCAGAAATTGAAAGACTCATGCCCTGTGAAAGTTAACTCAATCGTAAACCCATAAAATTGTGAAACAGATGTGAAACAGGCTTGGCAACAATAAAAACCCTTCAAACATAAAGGAATATGTTACTTTACATTTCTTTCTGCTCTGCAGGAGGGGAAGGCAGTCAAGAACACCTGCTTCTTCATGGCGCTCGCTCTGCGCTGGGGCTGAGGGGCTTTTATTTACAAGGTTCACGCTTGGTTTCTCTGCAGCTCTGTGGTTACATTCTTATAGTTTCATGAATATCTCAGGTGTGACATATTCATGAAACTAGTCATCAGTGGAGCAGTAACAAGGGGGATGAGATGTTGGCATAGGCTTCTATGAAACAAAACCTGATGGATATAGAGATGCTGTCAGAAAGCTGCATATTAACCAAAGTCCTTCTGATTTGGTTATCTATTTTCTAACACAAAGGTTTACCATACATCATTATGGATTTGAATATGTCGTATGAATCTAAAATCTGTCTCTTTCTATTGTTCTCTCCATCTTTGGATCATAAATAAAACTAATTTTTACTTCCTCTTGCTTGTTTTCTTCATTTGATTAGCTTAAATTTTATTATCTGTCAATAAGTTATGATGTTCGTATTTATTTTTTATCTACATCATTATGTAAAACCCACAATTTCTCAGTCAAAGAAATGATAGTCCTACTGTTTTCCTGTAAGGCGTAGTAAAAGTAATGACCCTTTAAAGGTGCTTACAAAGGACAGCCGCTTAAAAGTAAATATTAGAAATCCTTAAAACTTCAAGAACAACTCACAAGACTCTGTAATATTTAAAAAACATGAGTAGATTTCAAATGTAATTTCACAAAACATGAACCATCCCTTACTGAACTAAAAAAATAAGCAGCTATATTGGAGTACTCAAAAATACATAATCATCACTCGGAAAAAAAACCCTCAACCAATAGTTTTATATATATATATATATATATAGCTAATGAATTGACTGGTACCATTTTGTTGGTAATAACCTTAAACGTTTTTGAATTATACATAAATTATATAAATATAAATTATATATAAATAATTCAATTTATGAATTATATAAATTATTAATTAATTTCTAACATTTCTAGATTGACAGGTAAACTAACTCTTAATGGAAAATTTTTTTTTTCATTTTCATTTTATGTCATACAAAAATAACTGCGTTATTACTGCGTAACTGCATTACTTAGCTTAGTAACTAGTTACTTTTAATCTGTTGTCACCAAGCAACCAAATTAGTGGCCTTACGAGAAAAGTAACAGGTAGCTTCCCCTTTTTAGGTAATTTGGCCAACTATGATAATGAAGTTTAAATATTGGTTTTAAGTTACAGTTTATCTTTTAATAGTGGTGCCATTGGTTAATTGGGGTTAAATCTTGCCCTGTTAAGAAATCATGCTGAAAACATTCAGGTACTGGTGAAGTCTCCAGTCATCCAGGTCATAGTAATTCCAAAAAAGATAGAAAACAATCCACTGGATTTTGTTTCCAAGTTTGAAGACATTTTGCTTCCCATCCAGGAAGCTTTTTCGATTCAAAATGTCAAAATTAACATTGAATTTGAAGCTTTATAGAGTGGACCAAAACAAAGCCTTATTATTGTTTAGAAAACATGCAAATTGAACCAAAAGAACAGGTCCGCCCCTTAGGAATAGGCAGCCGTTTGGGTTCTTTGTTAGCCTGAAATACTTGATACTAGTCTACTGAGGCATAGACCAGTATCTTTCCCACTGAATTTGGTGGGTTTTTCAATCATGGGTCGACCCGCCAATAATTGGCATTTGGCCATCTTCCCAGTAGCACTAAAAGCTGGGTCTAACCCACCTGGCAAGCTGTGTGAGGCAAGTTTCGTTCCATTGTTTTCAAATAGTCATTTAATTTCCCCATGTTTTCTTAACAAATGTATATCTAGCACACAGAAACTGATAATATATACGGCTGTTAAAGTCTATAGTACCATCATAGGTTAAAATGTTTTTAGCAGGGCCTCTTTGTATTTTGCATTAAAAATGTCAATTTATGAAATGTTTACATACAGTTTCCACCTGGGAACTGCAGCTTTGACTATTTATTGATTTATTCATAAACATCTTAAATCAGAATGGCAGCCTGGATTGCGTACAGTTTTATGATTTTCCTTTTTCCCCAAACTGGGTGTGAAACTAGTTTTCCATACATAGAATAGAAAAAAAAAAATCAATTTTTATTGTCCCACAAAGTGGAAATTCAGGTGTTTACAGCAGCAAAGGGATTATTGAAAAAATTGTCACCTTAGATGTGGACCTTAGAAAAGTGTATAAGAATAACATAATGGTTGAATAGTTAAAAAATAAACAAATGAAACATTGTACTTGTGTTGGTTTCCTTTTCCCTAGCTGCTTTTTAGAATCCTCTGTTCACACCTGCTCCCAATTAGCTCATTAGTTCCGTCTTTGTTTAGTCTCCCATATATAATCTCCCTGTGCAGTTCCTCAGTGCTGGTTCCTCATCTTTTCCTGGCTCTCCATGTGATTTTTCCCCTGAAGTAGTCTGGTTTTTGGTTGCATGTATTGTCCACTTTGGTTTTAGGATTTTTGCCTCAGTTTATTAATTAAATCTACAAGAACTCTCCTCTGCCTCCTTCCTTCTGCATTTGAGTCCTCAAAACCTCAACCAAACTTTGACACATATACATATTACATATATTTTTAAGCAACCTATACTTAGTGAAAGGGGGAGACATTACTCTTGAGTACCTAGACTAAATCAAAGCATGCTATTTTATACACAACTCTCGTAGTTTTGGATGATGATGAGGATGATGAGGATGATATGTTTCTTAATTCCTACAGCTGAACTGCACAGGTATTGTTCCCATTGAAACCCAATATTCCCTTCATATCTGATTGTTCCCATGAGAGAATACATCTCAGTAAATAAGATTAAACCTATAGGATGTAACAGTTTTGAACAAAAAAATAAAACTAAAGAAAAAGATCCATGTCAGTATCTTAATAAGGCAAAAGAAACCTGTAGACCTAGAAGGGAAACAATTAAAAGAGCTAACCCCTATCTATGAAGTATATTATTAAAAGAGAAAAGCAACCCAAGGATAATGTAAGACCTATTCAGAGTGGTATAATAGAGTCTCAATAGAGTCTAATTTGATAGAGCCAGTTTAGATGTTGGAGTTTCAGGTAATTAAAATTAAACAGACCCCTACTGCTAGGAGACCAATCGGCCTATTTCTATATTCTTCCAGAAAATTGTTCTTGTGATTTGCAGGCTTAGCTTTGTGCCACGTGTAAACCTATTAACACAGTTCCGTATACAGTAGATGCTTCTGCATTATTCAGGGCTCCATGCGATCCAATTAAATGGACAGTTCAGTTGGCTTTGCTCATTTAAAAGATCTATCGTCCCTCTGTGCTTTTAATCTTTAAAGCAAATCTTAAATCTAATGTCAAGACCATTTATGTATTATTGAGCTCTTTCATTGTACCTCATGGGACTGTAAAAAATACAGAAGAAATTAACTTTTTTTTTACCAAAGTACTGTCATCTGCAGTCAGTGGGTTCATCAAAGGTGGACAAGAAGGTGAGTACAGAGAGTTTGTGAACTGCTTTGTTTCATGGTGTGGAAACAATAATCTGATCCTGAATGTCAACAAAACAAAGGAGATCACTGTAGATCTCAGAAGAAACGGGAACAAGTTGAATCCTGTTAACATCATAGGAGAAAAAGTGGAGGTAGTTGATGAGTATAAATACCTTGGTGTTCACCTGGACAACAAACTAGCCGGGAAACACAACTGTGAAGCCTTCTACAAGAAGGGACAGAGCAAACTGGCTACATTTTCCTCGAAACCACCCAGACACTCCCGGATTCCCCGCTGCTTGTTACCCATTTGTTATGCCTGAAAAGTGATTATAAAGCTGTTATTAGGCTATGGCGTTAAGCCTGTTAGTACCAGAAATGTAATATTCTAATATATCAGAAATGTTTTGCAATTTTAAGTTAATTATATACTGTTTCACTGAAGCTCAGTAAGAAAAAAAAATTAAATAGAGTACTTATGGTCAAACAAAGCACTCCCACATTTTCTTGTATGTAAGACAGTCTCCTTAAACTTGCTTTTTTTTTTGTAAACATAACCTATTGAAGTATAACCCTTTATATACATTTGATATTTTATTTTTTTATGGCTTTGTTTCCAGATCTGCAGGAGGAAAGACCATAGCTGTGACTGTGTCCCAGCAAGCTCTCCATCCTTTTTTGGAGACCTGCCATTGCTGGCTCCACTGTCTACAGCTTTTGTTTGATATAAATATTTGCTTATAATTAAACAGCCAAGGTATCAGTTTTCTGGACCTGTGCACTGACTCTAGTATATAAAACGTTGGTTAAAAAACATTCTCTGTTTGTGCTATAGATATTTGATTTATTTATTTTTTATAACTTTGTCAAATAATGTCAAATAACTAAATGTCAAATAATCCTTTGAACTCTTCCTGTTAATGGACTACCTAAGCTTATTAATGGAGTAAATCATCTACTGCATAACTTTAAAGCTGATAATTCACAATTTTTTGAGCTGGAAACAAAACAACAGAAAATATCAAGTTTTAAAGAGAGTAAACAGAGGAATATTATTAATCACACAGAGAGTAAAGGGTAAAATCCGTTGTGTTTACCTTTTATCTCACCCGCTGCACTAAATATGTACTACAGTTTTTCTCAGACTGACTTAAATTAATTTCCTGAGGACTTTCAGAATGATTGGAACAGCAGGGTGAAACATTCTCAGGATTCTTATTACATGGGTTAAACAAATAGTGGACTTTAAATCCTGAGGCTCTCATTTGCAAATTGGCTAATAATATACTGCACATGCGGTATTTTATTAAACTAAAAAAGATTGTTTAATTTGTTTAGAGAATTGATGTGTAATCTATTGTTGGTATAAAAAAAAAAACTATATTGCGCTGTTTATAATTTCCACATCAGTTTTTAGTTTTTGCGCTGTATATTATTGGTGACCTAAACAGATGACACATATGAGTTATTTCAAATGATTTCTCAGGCCAATATACAACGTCAACACTATCAATGCTATGAGTGGGACCTCTTGAAATACCGCCTATGTAAGTTGGGAGAAGATGCACCGTCGTTGACCAGATCATGTGACCTGGGAGAATATATCGCGTTATGGCCACAGGCTCTTGTATATTCATGGAGCCACGTCTTTTGCTCTATTTTTCCGCCTGCTTGACTACCGGTCATGGCTGAGGGAAGGAAAAGGTTCAAACCTTCTGAAGAGGCTAAAAAGAGAAAACATGAAAGGGATTGTGCCAGAGGAAAAACAAGAGTCAATCATGCAAAGGAGTTTGTTCTTTGGCACAGGCTGAAACCAACTTTTTTATTAGGCTGGTAAGTTAACACTGCTCCTAATACAGGAGCAGCCATTCAAAATGACCCTTACCAGTAGAACCCCTGCCGAATGGCAGTAGACTTCCCTGCAACTCCCAGCAAAATCCCCCTCCAACGTGCAGCCAGTGAATTACCCCCTCCTTCTTCTGAGTAAGCATACATCAACCCTATCACTTAATTACAGGGTCTAACCAAAAGATAATGCTTTTCTTTAGATCTTAATGTCCACAAATCATGACCAAAAGAATATTTTAGTACAAAGATTGATGTTTAAAAAGGGACTGTAGGGGACTAGCCCAGGATTATCCAAGGACCAGCCAAGGACCCATCAAAAACAGTGGGGAAATGTTGAATGGCTACTACTGTATACAGTCATATATCTTTATTATAATGTTCGATGATCAGTAGAAGCAAAATACAGGCAGTTACAGGTCTAGCACCCCTAGTGGCCAAAAGTTTCAGTGTGCCTTTAAAATAAAATTTGCATTTGGCCAATTCCTTGAGCTAGTAATTTATGCCATTTTTTTTACATGACCTACCATTCAGTTTAAATAGGTATTTGTTGGCAAAAATGTCTATGGGACTTTGAAATTATCTTCGCTTATGTTTAGAATATGTTTCTTTATTTGGATTTTTTTTTAATGATACTCTGTAACACCATTTAAAAAATTAAATACAACTTTTGCAACAAAGTATACAATACATTGCCTTTGTTTTGCTTGTTTTGCACAAACTACTGCTGAGAATGAGGAAGATAGAAATATTAGTACTGAAGTGGGCAAATCAACGAACCAATGATTGCTTGTGTGAACAAAATTCCCACAGGGGTACTTAACCAGCCTGTGATGCCCCACAAAGTGATGCACTGGCTCGCCTCTTGTCCCCTCTGCCATGTCCCCGCTTCACAGGTTGTAAGTTTCAATCCACCGAGTCACTGGTTGGTTGTCTCATCACGTGGTTGCTGGTCAATTCTACACCTCTGCGTCTTGGTCCTGCACACTCCCCATCATCTAGTCCACTGCTCTCAGCTTAGCCCTATCAAACCAATTATTCACCGTCATATAATTAGGTGCAGGTGCGTTTTACTAATGTAGAGGGTCTCTTGGTGAATTGGGGTAAGCCTAAATATTACTCTACTCAAAATATTTTAAAACTCTTGCCAAAAAAAAATATATATATACAAAATAATGACAAATAAAACCCAAACAACAAAAATAAACATGCAAAGCACAAAAAGGAAACCATCCAAAAATACGCAGGAGACGAAAAGTGGAATATGTTCTTTAACATTTGGATTTCATTATCTGATAATTATCTACTTAGATGAAACCTTCTTTTGGGGGTGGAGTACTCTGTTAAAGCAAATTTGAATTTTACTAAAACTTGATCAGACAGGACAAGACTGTTAAGAAATACTGTTATTTCTTCACAGTCAATGCCATATTTCAGCACAAGTCCAAAGTATGAAGATAAGAATGAATGGGAGTATGCAAATTTTGAGCAAAGCCAATCAAGTCTAAGATATCATTAAATGCTGCATTTACAGCATGTATGCATGTCAACATCCCCCACTATTTTGGCATTGTAGTTGTTTAATATTAAACCAGATGGGAAGATTTACAGCTGATCTAAAAATTGCGAGGAAAGATCTGGTCAAAGATAGAACGTTACAAGCAGAAGAGGTTTTGATGCTTTACAATTCGATTGGGAGAAATTAAGAGTTAAATGTTTAAAAGAAACATACCTGTAAACTGGTTTTGGAATGATAATTATATCAGACTGAAAGATATATTTTACACCTTTCCCCCCAAAATTTCTGGGCATGTACTGTAAAAAGTAAAATAGCTGCAGGTAGTTGCCTCATTTCTGCTATTACCGGTATAATCCTCTTGTTGTTGCCAAATTATTTTAGTTAACGTCATTAACTAAGACGCCCTTTGGAGAGATGTTATGATCAATAAACTACATGTAATGGTTTTAATTAGAGGATTAATAAATAATATTTAGCTTTATTTATATTTAGCATTGTTTTTTAATTTATTTGATTTTGGCCATGGGAAAGACACTGTCTGTATGGCGTAATGGGTGGGTAACAGCAGAGAAGCTGCAGGTAGGTGTGTTTATGGCTGTTTCCTGCTTTTGGGACCTAAATGTTTACACTTTTGGGACCTAAATGTTAAGTTGTGGCACAGTAGTAGAGCTGGAACTTCATCATGAGCATATCAGAGGGATAACTACCAGCTTTTACTGTAGTCTCTGACATGCCCAAATAGATTATTAGTTCTAGTTCATAGATGCAATCTAAAATTTCTATGGGTACATGTTATTGATGATACTCTAGTGCTGTGGTTTGCACCTTAGTGAAGGTTTAGTGCAAAAGTCAGCATTCTGTAAAAGAGGCCAGATCAGGCAAGACAATAATGAGGGTCTGATAAGAAGCAGAAATCCACAAAAAGTCCAACAACTAACCAAAAGATACTGTAAGATAGAATTCAATCTAACAAAGCTAACTTTTCTAAATAGAAAGGGAAAAAAAAACTTGTTTACCTCAGCTCCAACTAATATTATCCAAGCACTGAGCCTCAAGGGATCCGCCTATCCCGTAAAACCCCCAAAACAGATTCACCAGGAAATTCTTCTAGAAGGAGCAAATAAATAAATAAATCACAGGAGCATATTTTTAAAATGAAAAAGGGTTCGAAGGGTGTGCAGATGAGATGCTAGTCTGCCAGGATATGAACAGGAATAAAAGAATATTAGGGCATGCTCATACACTGATGCCTCTGCAAGCAGAGAAAAACACCTGAAATATAAACCATGATTAAATGAGTCTGGGGTGACAGGGCATACTGATATAGGCATTTGTGGTAAAATCCTGCTGCCACTTTCGTTAGACCTGCAGCAGGGAAAAGTTAAATATGTATACCTCAGCAGAGAGCCTCTTGATGAGAAACTAAAGGCTGGTATATAAGAGGTGTCTTTAGCATTGAGAAGCCACGAGCTAGAGGGGCAACAAGAGAAACACCCTGAGGGGCTCTTGGACTTTGAGGAAGGCCTAAAATGAGGTTTGCACTCGAGAGCCCTTTAAGTGCCCCTGTGTGACATGAAGCATAGCAATAACTCAGACATACACCCATGTATAAAAGATACCCTCGCAACGGTAAGCACATCTTCAATCCCAAGGCAACAATTTTCTGTCC
>NW_015150564.1:813071-907080 GCF_000732505.1 Cyprinodon variegatus
CTCAGGCGTTGAGTTGTCTGTTGGTTTTACATAATCTTTTCCAATATGCTTCTTAATTTATTGCCATTCTCTGACTTTCTCTGAATGCCCAGAATTGTATTTCCACTTGTTTAAAGTCCTCTCTGCGTGGTCCTTTCACTCCCTTCACGGCCTGTGTTATTTCTCTTTTATTTCCCTCCCTGCTCTTTTCTAGCATTATTTTCTCGGCCGCATCAAACGGTATTGCTGCAAAAACTAAAATAAAAACTACAAGCAAGAACAGACCTCTAGTGTGTGAAGTCTTTAGTCATGTGGGTATGAAAAGCTTGCAACAACTTCACTTTAGTCTCTCTTCTGTGGGGTTTCTATTGTGTCACCAATAACATGATATTAGAAATAGAAATGAGGGTCTAATGGACCTGATTTTTTATTTTATTTTTATAGCCAGCTCCCTGCTTTTGTTCAGTTCTGCAGGAATTGTGCAGAAAGCTGGGAAGATGGCTCATATTATATGAAGTTTTTGCAGGTATTCAGTATACAGAAAGTATTCAGGCGGCAATATCTATAAAGGCATCTATGCAAATATTTTAAATTGATTCATTTTGAAAATAAAAGCTTTAGGATGATGTATCCAAAAAAAATTTTAATGAAAGGAAAGAAGTGGCTGAATTTAAAAGTCTTGTGGGAACTAAAAGGTCAGTATTATCTTCCCAATTGGTGATTCCAGCTTGAAAGTTCCAAATGTAGCACTTGATTCTGATTTACTAGTTGCGTGACATGTTAAAATGAATGCCCAGTCATTTGATCTGAAGATGCTGCTGAAGAAATTACATAATAGAATGATTGCTTTTAAACATTTTCTGCAAAATAAATATTTGCATACTTTTGTTCTTCCATGTCGGCCTCTGATGCTTATAGAAAAAATTCAGGCACTGAAATAAACCCATGAGCTGTTTTTGTTTTGTTATTTGGGCAACAACTTAATGTTTTGTTGGTGTTAAGGAAACAAGTCACTTCAATACCCTCCAAATGATTATGTTACAATTGACGGTCGCTCCTAAAAGAAGGTCCACCCACATCTTGTTTTAGTGTTGTATGTAATGTGCAATTACTGCTGAAAAACGCTGTTTTGTCGCTGGCTGCAGTGAACAACATGTTCTGTAATTGCTGGCTGTGCAGGAGGCTGCACCTCTGTTTCTGGGTCTGCATCAGGGTCAGAGATGTATGGTGCTACCATCATGCATTTGTTGAAACCATTTTCAGGTGGATAAAATGTGATATCAAGGACTGGCTGTAATTTACACAAAAGTGACAGGGCCTTAAAAAAGCTGTTAATAGGTGGAACTAAGGAGGGGAAATCTCATTACCTGAAAGTGATTTGTGCAAACTGTGTAATGAACATGTTTTGAATAGCCTGTAAGCTTATAATGAACATTTAAAGGAAGAAAAAATGTTTATCCTACAAAATTATCAATATTTAATTGGCATAATCAGGTAAAGCAAAAGCATATGTATATGCAACATGTTTATTATGTATCTACCAACAGCCAGGCAAGGATTGCTTATCAGTTACATGTTTGTTACTCGTTGTCACGTTTTTTTTTTTCTTTTTTTTTTTTTTTTGTTTTTTTTTTACAAAACTTCATATTAAGGATTTAAGATGTCCTCTTTAATTTTAACCTTTAAATTATGTTTTTCATCAAAAGGTATGAATTTATAGGTTTAACTGGCTTGATAAATTGTTTTTCATTGAAGATGTAATTCCAGTTTGGAAATGTGCTAACACCTTAAAGACACAAGCATGTCAAAATAACTGCTTTTCGGTTAATAATTAACATGAATTTGACTTCTACTTTTTGGCTAAAGTTATATGGAAGGGTTTTTTTTTCTCCCACAACTGCATTTTATTTCTATTTTTTTGCTTTCATTTATTCAGGTAAAACTCACTAATTAATTTATTAAGAGCTAACATGTACATGTATCTATGTAAAACCGACAGCTTCAATCATATCATTATAAATAATACCTTTAAACCACATGACTGCTACTTGACACAATCTCTAACTGGGGATCTTGGTTTCCAAAACAGCTGAAAATGTATGACAGTTCATTTCCTCTTTGTTATGGTAAGATTTTCTCAAAGGAAGCCTCAGAACTTCTAACAACAATACATGGATCCCAGCGTGCACAGCTAATTAGATTGTACAGTGCACCAATTAGCTTAAGCCCAAATAATTGGTTCTTTAGTGCTGAATAGCCTCTTGAGTATGACTCGTCTTTAGATTGAACCAAATATGGATTTCTTTATTAGCCTGCACAATAAAATGTGTCTGTGCTTATTAGTTTCTGTGAGATATTATAATAGGTAAAGATCTGATGGGGAGTGTAAACCCCTGCTGCAAACTTCACACATTGCAGTTATAAGTTTATGCAAACCAAACAAATTATTATTACAATTACCGGTAACTGGAAATAGGCTTGAATAGAAGATATGGTTTAGCTCTTCAACTTTGAATAACAGTGAAGAACTTCTGATTTCAAATTTCAAAGAATCAAAAGTTGGCTGCCCAAAATTGTGTTCATGAATAACATATGATATCCCAATGATATATATATATATATATATATATATATATATATATATATATATATATATATATATATATATATATATATATATATAGACATATAAATATAAATGTATAAATATAATATAATATAAATAGACCTATAATAGTGGTGTTGCATTGTAGAAACTGGTGGCAGCAAGAGTGAATAACCAGTGGAGGAGGGCTGATGCCACCACAGAGTCATAGAAGGATTTCAGCAAGATCCTGCTCACTCCAGAGGACCTCTGGCCCCTCCTATACAGGGTGTCAGGGTTTTGAGTCCAATACAGTTTATTATTGACATGAACACCCAGGTATTCGAAACTGTCTATAGTTTCTATGTCCTGTGTCCTGATGTTCATGGTGGAGTGAGGTTGGGTGTTTTCTCCTGAAGTCGATCACCATCTCCTTGGTCTTACTGGTGTTAGGGCACAGGTGTTTCTTCTCAGGTGGAAATAGAAAAACAGAAATCAAATATCCCTGTCATCATCCCTCTTTGTCATTTATTTTCAATAGATTTATTTTCTTTGTCTTAAAATGGACATCAGCATCACTAGCTATATTTCACTTGAAGTTTTCTTCACTATCCTAACTGTGCCATTCCTTTTCCTAACCAGTGTGGTCACATTAATGGTCTGCAATAATTTTTTTTTTGTTTTGTTTTTAAACTGTTTTGTAACATCACTGAAAGTAAAGCAAGATTTTTTTTCTGCTGATTGGGGTGTCAGTTACTCTTTCACCTTAGTTGGCTTCATTTCAATACGTGTCATAAAGACCTACAAGACAAGGAGAGCATCTCGGTTAACATGAACTTTACTTTATCTAAAGAGCCTAGCTCAATATTGTTTAAGATATAAACCAACATTTAAGAATTCAAAAGCAATACCGATTGAGGTGCTTAGCAAAGTTAACATTTTAGAACACCACAGCTGACTTGTGTGTTCATGAAAAACCCTACTCCAAATGACACATGTAATGACAACAGTGTTTTACACCAATTTTCCCAATGAGTGGCCGAGGCTCGAGTCTGCATGATTCACAAGACTCCAGCAGCTCACAGTAAATTAGAGGCTTGTCTTTCCTCTCATCTTCTTTTTTCTCAATAGACTCCACTAGCTCTAAGAAAGTTTTCCAGTTTCCAGGTGAAACTGCATGAAACACTTTAGATCGGGGAGAAAAGGACATTTTACTGCCTTTTTGAATGACTGAGAAGACATTTTAAAATGCCAGCGTGCTCTTGCTGAGCAGCAGGAGCTGATTTTTAAAAACAGGGGAGATTTCACCATTATCTTTTCGATCTCACATTTCCTGCAGACTTGGCAAGGGTAATCTCAGCTACATTTGAGTGTGTTAGCACAGAGAGCATCGCTTCTTTCCATACAAAGGTGAGGACTAAAAATTCAAAAGGCTTCAATTTGCAGCAGGATACACAAGTTAACACTAGTTTGAAGGAAGCTGTTATAAGTGGACATAAAGAGAGGAGAAAGCAGAAGAATAGAGGTAAACACCGGCCTGATGGGGACTGCTTGGTTAACTTCAACCTAATTGGAGTTTGAAGCTAAAACTATTCAGGTTTGAATGGTTCAACAGAGGCTCAAACCAATTTTCAGGGATTATACTGGTATTTGACGACTCTTGAATAGAGATTAGACTCTTACTATTGTTTAAATTAGATAATTGTTGTTGAATCTGTTTTTAAAGCTCCTTAGAATTTTAAATCTAAATTAAATTTTCTCTTTCTGGAATGCCTTCTGCTTATCTTAATTTTCTGAACTTATAATTTAACTATATTAATATTAAAATTTAGGTCCCGCTACAAGGCACAGCTTTCATTTGTCCCCAAACTGCACATTTTGAAACATAAAGACACCCCTGCTTACATGCAGTATAAAGTCCTTGAAGGGGGTTGCATCTTTACCATACACTTACTGTTCTTCCAAAAATCAAAACAACAGTTTTGTGAGTCCGATTTAGTAGTTGCCTGCATAGGGTTGGGATCTGTGCTTAGAAAGAATCTCCTCAGATGCTTTTTGTAAACCTGCTTGGTCTGTTTCAAAACCACTGATGTATATTAAAGATCACTGTCCTGTTGCAACATAAGACCTCTCATCACTGATTTTAGGGTAAAGTTGTTGACATCAAAGAAAATATTCCATCTTTTGATGGATAGGGAATTGGGCTGTAGAGAAGCAACTTCATAAGAATATTATTGAAAGTGCAGGGTAATACACAAAAAAAATAGATATGGAAGTTGGGTTTGGGCCGCTCAGTGGCAGCAAGAAGGTTTTGGGTTCGATTCCCGGCCCGGGGTCTTTCTGCATGGAGTTTGCATGTTCTCCCTGAGCATGCATGGGTCCTCTCTGGGTACCCCTGCTTCCTCCCACAGTTTCTCTAAGTGGTTTCTCTAAATTGTCTTTAGGTGTGAGTGTGTGCCATGAATGGTTGTTTGTCCAGTTTGTCCATCTGTTGCCCTGCGATGGATTGGCAACCTGTCCTGGCTGTACCCGCCTCTCGCCCATTGACAGCTGGAGATAGGCACCAGCACCCCTCGCAATCCCACTTGGGATTAAGCGTGTAAAGAAAATGGATGGATGGAAGTTGGTTTTACAGAGAGCTGTGTCAGAGCTTATAATTGGAAAGTTGAGTGAAAGGAAAAAGTGTGTCAAACAAAAAAGAAATATAGACTAGCAGTGAGGATAACGTGAGTCTTGTGCTGATCTAAACAAGACATTGAGGAGATTAAGTAAGATTCATGATGAGTGAAGTGTGGCAAGATAAGACAATAAATGCCTTTAATTACCCACAAATACAAATTGCGGGTGTGACAGTGAAAAAAAGCAAGCAGACTGAAGACATGAAAAATTTAGAGTATTACAAGAAGGAAACCGAAGTAGAATATTTTAAAAGTTAGCTCTACAGTAAAAGGAAAAAATAAGACACTTCTGAGAAAAGGAAAAAAAAAAATGTTTTCTTTATTAATAGAAGGCACATTCATGTAAAGAAAAAGCAGGTTAAAAGCGGGATCTAAAAATCTTCTGTAGTAGAAATAATAAACAGAAGCATCTTGCATACGTGTTGTGCAATTTTACCGGCAGATTATGATATACAGTATATTATTAACTAGAGCTGGAAGTTATAGTTAATTAACATGTCACTCAAATTAAGGGTAAAACCAAGCTATGGTCATTAGTTAAATAAGTAAAAGTAAGTGAAAACTGCTGGTCACCCAAATGCATTGTAAGACTGACTTGAAAGGTATTTAACTGGTCAAATCTGTCTATGATTGGAGATAATTGGCTTTGCATGTATGTTGTACACAATGTTTTTAGACAGTGCCCTCACGTCAAATTTGTTTTAAATTGTCACCTTATATGCCATAACTTGTTTGACTTTAAATTTAATTGTTTTACCTTTGTAGGTTCTATTTGCTTCAAGTTTCCTCTTCTTTAATAGCTTTTTCCCTTTTGCTCATTTTCTCACTTGCAGTATCCAGTAATCATAGTCCTCCAGTATTCAACAAACTACTCCTTGGTACAGCTGTTGACATGTCATCTGGGGAAAATTTCATGTCAATTGGACCTCTAGAAAAATGTTTCCTGAGAAAAATGGTGGCGCGTTCAATACTTTTTTTGCCCACTGAATGACGTAAAACAGCCTGAATTTCTAATAAAATCCATCTAGACAATTCATGCTTCATGTATTATTGTTGTCAATTTATCTTGTTTAAAAAAAGTAAAATCTGGTTTACTGTGAAAAATGGGAAATATTTTTTAGAAGAGGTTATTATCCATAGTTGGATATTATCTTTTAATTTCTCTGGCTACGTTAAAATGCAGATTTACTCTCTGTACAGTAAGTACGTGTATAAATAGACTTCATTCTCTGAAACATTCTGCAGACACACGTGCCCTGACTCTGTGTTTGACCGAGCCACAGAGATATAAAATTACCCCAGAAGTGTGTTATTAAAGTGTCATCTTGGCTTCTTCTGGGTCAGCCGCTCAATAATAGTTAATTCATCTCTCTGCTGTCGAAGCTTTCAGGTAACATGTTGTTTTAGGTTTTCCTTCCTCTCTGGCAATCTGTCTTTATTTTTGAAACAAATGTGCAAATAACTACTTTCCGCTGTCTTCATTTGCTGGAATTTAGTCTCAATAAAACCAGGCCCTGCTTAATCTGCTAAGCATTTGTTATCAATATAAGCCAGACAGATGCAGTTAAGTAAAATACAAAGATAATCCTGAAAAGGTGTCTAAAGCCATATAACATCCATAGTTTTTTTTTCATGATTCATTGAGACGTATGTTAAACTGAGAGTCCTGATCAAGGAGCTGAAAAGGAATGAAGTATAAGATTAGATCAGATCACGTTGTTTACCTCTGACCTCTGGAAAGAGAAAGAGGAATTGTTTTGTGATAACACTGCTGACTTCCATGAGTCTTCAAGCAAAAATGCATCAGTGAGAACCATACAACCAGGCAGCAATGAATAATGTCCAGTGTCTGCCTCAGAGGGATTTTTCAGCTCAAAGGATAAAAGCGTCGATGTGTGACATTATCAATCTTCAGCTCAAATAAGGGATTTGGCCCAAAATCTATTGGCTAGTCAAGTTGAAATGCAAAGCAAAGTGTTAAGATCTCCGTTGTCATCAGGTTTTTGCATAAATATAATGGTTTAGGTTTTATTGTTTGACAAAAAAAAAAAGTGTGTCTAGACAACCTTTTAAGCTGATTGCTGTTTCAAATTTAAATTTGGTTTCCTCCTTAGGAGAAACACTATTTCAATAATTAAAAACAAGCTTGGTGAACAATGTGTATTCTCAGATTATTTATGATGGAAAACTTTTTCAGTAGAATGAACCTGTAGTAGAGGCTGTTTTTTTTTAAAGAACTTTTAAGTAAGGTGGCCAATAGGTGCAAATGTCCAGAAAATGATGAAAAGAGCTGCAAAAATATGTCAGCGCCAAAATTAACAAGTTAAACGTTTTTATTGAGGAAAACCAGCTGATTGCATCCAGTTATTGACTTGCAAGACATGTTACTCCTGGATGGGTTTGTGGCAATGATTTTCACTCGCATTGTGTTGTTGACTCTTCAGCAATCCCTCACAGCGAATATGCTTGTAGCAACAGTGGAGAGGAAAAAGCTCCCTATTAACAGGAGGAAACCTCCAGGAAAACAGGGCTCAGTGTGAGCGGCCATCTGCCGAAGCCGATTGCGAGACAAAGGCAGACATACAGAAAGAAGCAGAGATACAAAGCCAACTGTCGGCTAGCTCCACAGGTGGCCCTGTCCAGGAAACACAGCCAGGCAGATGAGGTGAGAGCCAGTTCTTATGTTAAAGGATGAAAGAGAGCACATTTAGCTAGTCACAGTCAGAGAAACAGGACTACACTGAACAACAGACCAACCTCCAACATCTATAAACGAAACTGTCATTGGCAGCAAAACAGCGGAAATTTCAATCCGAACAGGAACAGATAAAGGTATTATGACAGGAAAAAGTAAAGATAGCATAAAGTCATGAGTGAAAAGTAACAAATACAGCTGAATGGGAGAATAGAGAAAGAATGAAGCAGAATTAAGTAGAGTGGTACACATGTCCTCCAGCAGCCTAAACATATAGCAGCATAAATATAGAAAATAAGTCATGTTAACCTGATTGTTTTGAAGGAAGAAAGGTAGAGCAACATGAATAATGTAAGCTTCAAAACACATAAAGGCAAAAAAAATAAAATAAATGCAAACAAAAAATACTGCACACACTAACAAAAAGTGCATCATTGGTGTGTTTGCAACCTGTTTCACCTTTTATTGCGCATTTGCACATTTTTGCAGCTTGTTTCTTTTGTGTTTGCAGCATTTTTTGTTGCATTTGCTTTTGTGCGTTTTGGATTTTTCATCGAACAGGTTTTTGCAGCTCGTTGTTTACTGTGCTTTTGCCTCTCTAGGAGGTCATCGTTCAGAATGATCTAAGAACATTCTATACACTTTTTATTAAATCTCCTCTAAGGTATTTAGTACTGTCATAACCTTTTATATAACTAACCAGTTATTTGTCTGAAACTTTGATGGAATTTGCTGACTTCAAAATGTTTCAGCAACCATTTCCAGAATACACAGATGAATGTACTTTACTGGAAGATTTTATTTATTTACGCATTTAACGTTTAACCAGAAAACTTTCTTTAAATAAGAGTATCATGCAGTTTTAGTGGAATGTTCCCAGAACTATTTAGTTTAATGGAACTTACATGTACTTTACTGGAACTACGCAAACAATTTCCTCACAACCTGCTTGTTACTTTCTTTCTCACTTCATTAGTTGGGTGAATTTCTTGAATTGGTGAATTTTGGGGGTTATCTGAATTTCTCCAGCTAGTTTATTGAAACTTATCAGCTTCGTTATAGCAAATCACTGACTAAATTAATTCATAAATGTTAATTTCTCAAGACTTAATGGGTGCTTTAATCAGCTGGAGATTTATATTCATTGCAGTCCATATAGATATTCAAATGTTTTTCTACATATATCTTTAAAAAAGGTATTGTAATATTTTTTAAAGAGAAGATACCGCAAAGCTTTGAGCAAATTAATTGGTAACTTGCATGTTACATTTATCAAATTCTAAGGAAATACTATGTTTCAAGATTAATATGTGAGACATTTGTATTGTATCATTTACTGTAATGCTTGCAGTACATGACATGTTTATTTATTTTTTTTTATTACTTAATAATGTTAAAATTTCCTCTGTCAATTTCTATTCGCTTTCATGCATTTTACAAAAACATTTGTTGAAAAACATCTAAAAGGCAGAGGCAGAAATGTACTTTCAGCAGAACAGCACAATAACGTTTTCAAAAGATCAATCTCAAATGTTCTAAGTTAATAAATCGAAGGTTCCAAACTTCAAAAGTTTAAATAGGAAAAAGAGGAGCCCAAGAAAATTCTAGCTAGGCTATGAAAGTATCAATTAAACCGCTTACAAAAATCCAACTATTCCAGATAAACCTCAATGTATTTTCCTAAAATTTGGGTTTCATCTGAAATGATGGGGAAAGTCAGTTTTTGACATCACAGCTTTAGTTAATGGGTCTTTGAAGACAGATGAACATGCTTAGAAGCACAGAGATACATTTTTAACCATTTCCAGTGTAATTACCTCTTCCAGCTTTTATCTGAACTCTCTATTTCTTCTACAAGTTAAAACTGCAGCTTTGGTAAGAGTTTATTTAATTTTAGTTCTCCTGGACATAATCTTTTCTACTTTTGTGTGAAAGTGAAGTGTTAAAAAAAAAGATAAAGCCATTGAAAAACATTAAGTTTCAATAAAAAAAAAAAAAAAACATCTCCACACATGTTTTTACCTTATTACTTATATTTTTAGATAAAATGCATTGCACATAGCAGCCACAGATACTCACATGTTACAGTTATCGTCAGATCAACTAAGCACAGCACACAGCTAATCACAGCACAGTTAATAATTAATTAACTTAGACCAATATGAGAGGAATGGACAACAGATTATTTAAACTATATTTTTTTGCCATTCATTGCACTCATGCTGTGCATATATACATGTCTCAATACCCCTAAATCTTTATTCCAACATTTATTGTAATGAGGTGGTGCTTCATTAGGATGCCTCACTTTATCCTTCCTCCGGCTTCATTAATTAAATATGAACACAGAGACCTGTCCCCTCATTGTATTTCTTCTCCGTCCTCCTCTTTTCTCTAAGATCTATTCTCAACCTTTCAAGTAAAGCAGTGGCCTTTGAAAAGTCAGCCTGTTAAATGTTTTAACAGGTGCTGCCAGGATGTTTTCCACGATGTCCTCGGCTCGCTGAGAGATTTGCCTCTCTTGTCCTTGGCAGATAAACACAGTCTTCAGGCCTGTCTCCTCGCCTGATATTTAAGAGCGCATCGGCTCCCCCCACTTCCCTGGAGGTGCACTAAAATTTATTGATAGGAAGGTATGGGAGTGTGTTGTCCTGTTCAAGATTCACAACCACGATCCCGCCCCGATGCCGAGTGCAGTCAGATGAGAGAGTGCAGGGCCGGGCTACATCTGAACTTATTTAAATGAGAGAGGGCCTTTGAAGCACTGGATGGGTTGAGCGTTGTCATGAGTCCCAGTGGGTCTGCTGCTGACAGTCTCTGAGGTTTTCTAACAAGGGGAGCCATGGCATGTGCCTAAGGGCTTATTCACAATCACTTGCTGCACCTCTCTGATCACCCTCTCGGCTTCCTTATCTCCCCTTTTAATTGTGACCTTGAAGTTCACTCGAGGATTTTAAAAGAATAGCAAGAAGAGCAAATAAAGCGGCCACTGGAGGACCAATTTGTCGATGGATTCTCTAACAACAGGGTTTTTTTTTTTTCTCCAAGGAAATTAAGGGAATGATACCTGGAGTTCTTCGACTGCTGATGGAGATGATGATACTTTCAAAGAAGTCAGTCATGGCTCTCCAGTGGTAGTCTGAACGTATCAAATCATCAGTACTGCTGGTCCTCAGATGCTCATTTCAGCTGTATATACATGAAAACAACAATTACTGATAAATAATTTTTTGAAGGATAGTAAAATGTGTCTTTGAAGGTAGTTAAATACGTTCTTCAGCTGGTTGGGGAAATCGTTTTCACTGAAATACTTTAGAAACAATTATTGCATATTGGGTTTATTGGACTTTTTTTTTTTCAAGTGTAATCAAATTACACTTAAATTTGTTCAATATAAAAATAAGAGTTTTATCCAGGGTCAAAATCCTTTATTGTCTACAGCAGTAAAGATTCACTTGCTGAAATTAGTTTCAAACTAGTACAATCTCATTTTTCTAACAATTGATTATCATTGCATTTGGTATGTTTCACATATGAACCCTCAAAAAGCTGGATGGTTAAAGGCAATGTTTCATTAGATTTTAAAAATGACAGCCTTGTTATCAGAATTGCTCAGAAAAGTTTAGCTCCTTGAAGTGAGTATCGATTTGTACATAAAAGGCAAAGTGCATAAAAAAAAACTCTGAACATTACAACCTAAGCATTTTCACAAGTTTAAAAGTAAATGGACACAATGACAGAAGAAAAAGAAAGCAGTCACTGAGGTTTCTGTTTCCACTATAAGGTATTACTAAACACCAAAAATCTGCAAGGTTAACATCAGGACACCAACCATGACTTTTCGACTGCTCGTTATGAATAAGTTAACTAATTCAAGCCACACGCAGATTCAAATACAGGATCAGTTGTAAAAATGCAGTAATTTATTTTAAAAAGTGAGAACATGTTGACTGGAGGGCATTCTGCTGCTACAGTTTGAAAGGAAGGAAATTATAATTTGAAGGATCTGGGGGCAACTTTGATAAATTTTGCTGGTACGTAGAACTGAAGATAACAGATCATGTTCAGGTACTGTAGATCTGATAGAGTTCAGTGACTTCAGGAGAGCATTGGGATCCCGAAGGCTAGTTTGGAACAGAGCAACCCAGAGGAGTCCTTGGAGAATTTGAGTAAGTCTTAGATGAGTTTACTTCCTGGATCTTTAGGTGACTGAGCAGAGCTTTGAATAGCAGGCAGCTAAAGGTAAATCCGGAGGAGGAGCTGAAATGAAAGAGAGAAGAATCAAGAGGCAAAATGATCCTGTGAGATGATAGGAGGGTCCTCTGCAGAAAAAGCACAAATTTAGGTAAGCAAGGACTAAAAGCTGACTTCCTCTAAAGTATGAAATCCTTTTTTTTTTTCTTTTTTTTTAAACTAACAGCATTATTTTAGAGGACCTGTTACCAATTATGATTAACCCTCTGGTGAAAAATAAGCATTCTGCTTTTCCATCACATGAACAAAATTGAAGAAAAACAAATATAAAAAATGGCCATTATTATTCAATCCATTATTGCAAAAAATTTCATAAAAGACATTTGTGACCCAAAATGGACATATTTCCTTCTAAAATATCAGACTTTATTGCTGACTGGAAGTGATTCTGAGAGAGAAATCTGGGATTATTCATGTTAAGAAAGTGATTTATATACAGTACAGGCAGATGGCAGAATACACAGAAACAGTGTTAATCTGGTAAAACAGCGCATTGCAGGAATACAACAATACTTGACACCAGTTTGCACTGCATTAATAATGACATGGTAGCCTACAGCTAGGCTGATATGACCAATCGCATTCTGCTGTGATTTGATCATTTTCAGCACAAATTCTCGACCAAAGAACATCTGAACTAGCTGGAGAAGGGCCTGAATAACAGAATAAGAGGGACATTCTATCAGTTTTAGCCAGATGGATCAGGCTCAGAGTTTAGGATACATCCTTGTTACAGAAGTAACCTTATATATTGGAAATTATTGTTAATAATGAAAAACCTAAAATGACTATGGTGAAAATTTAACATTAGTTCCCAAAGTCTATCATGTTAATTTTACGCCTCTGCCAGAAACTGTTTCTGCTCGTAGTCTATATTATATCGCTGTCATAAACAATTTTACTGATTCATGCTATTACTATTGGTATGAAGATAGCATGCTTGAAGATTATGATACGCTTTAATAGGAGAAACTGTACTTTAAATCTATTATAACTGTTTTCTGAACAGTGTTTTATTATTGAATTAAGCTTAGTTCAGCTGTATGACATTTATTTCAATAGTATTTTATTAATGGTTTTTAAAAATCTCATGGATAAAGCGAGCTAAACTTGCATTTTTGAATAGCGTAAAAATGACTATCCTTTTATAGTTATAAAAACTATTAGCAATGCTGGCCTGAAACCAGGGCACACAGCCAATGCAGCTATTTAGGTGGTAGTGTGATTCTGCATGCAGATCTCTTAGAAGGCTAATCAGAAGGTTGAAGTCAAACAAGTAAGAAGATTTCTGTAGTATCAGATTGCATTAATGGAAACCAGTAAAAGACAGAGCACCCATAAGTGAGTTGGGTGAAGAGACACCAAAGTAGGGTTCAAATGAAAGTCTAAGAGGAATAAAATCTTGGTGATAAAGAGCAGAGGTTCAAAACCAACAAGCCAAGCTTAATTGTTTAATAATATGTTGAGATATTTTCCTTTTCCTTGTTTAAATATGACCTCTGTTTAAATATGAACATTACAGAAGAGGAGACAGAGAAGAGGTTGGTTATGTAAGTTTCAAAGAACATCTGATATTTTTGAGTCAAAAGCTGAGGAAATTATGCCAACCAATGAATTTGTATTGTGAAACTTATTAGTACCCCTAGTCACCTCAGGATCTAAGAGAAATGGTTCCAACCTTCTCAGTGACAGTCCTAACCTATACAGAAGCAACAATAAGCTCTTAAACATGCAAGACTGTGTCCAAGTTTGAAGAGGCATTTGTGCTAGATAAAGTATTCCAAACTCTATAAGGAAAGGAAAAAGTGAAACTGGGACAGTAATAAACAAAGAGGACGATGAAAACCCGGGCTCTAATCTGTCACATCGCTGCAACATGATTGTATTACCAGTTATTAGTTCCATAGAATGGCTACAGATTCATCGAATGAATCCCAATTCTAACCCTAAGGTAATTCCTTTTTTACATGCATAACTAATGAATCTATTTATGTTTAATCTGAACATAATTTTAATAGTTCTTCATCTATTGTAATAAATAAAGCTGATCTACATGTTGCTCATATTAAACAACTCCTTCTAAAAAAATCTCACATCCTGTCAACTGAGTTGTTTTTAAAGACCACAGAAAATCTGTATGACTGAAATGTGGAATTCACTCAAAGTAAAGCTTTAAAATGCAGTTATTGTTGTTTTTAAGAAGGTACACTGTAAATTAGATAAAAAAGTATAAAGTATGTAAATGAAAAGGGGAAGTTAAAGGTAGAGGAGGTGCAGCCTGGAGCCATTTATGTACTGATAACCGATAATAACGGTTATCAGTACAGCTATCAAAACAAGCTTAAGCTGTGATGACTTAGCACAGAAGGACTCAGTAATCAGGAAAGACAGAGAGTGGGATAACTTAAATAGCTTTTATTTTAAAAAACGGGCTGCGGATCTGCGGTAGGAGCTAAGGCAGGAACCTCTGGTTTTACAGTTAAGTCTGATCCCAGAGAACGTGAATGATTCCAGCCGGTCAGCTGACAAGACACAGGGGATGCTGCCAGAGAGTTCCAGAAGCTGAAGCCTAGAAGGCTGCAGGAGATCAGACCCAAGCAGATAAAGGAAGACAGGATCATCTCAGGGCGAAGTCAAGAGCCAGTTCCAGTTTCAGTCCACAGTAAAAGCCAACAGATATCTGAAGACAGGTCAGGCAAACAGATCAGGACAGGGACAGGCTCAAGGGTCCAAAAGCAAAACAGGTCAGGATCAGACGATGAGAACACAGAAAGTTACGTAACAAAACTCTCACCAGAACTGCATGCAAACTCCATGCAGAAAGACCCTGGCCGGAAATCGAACCTGGAACTTTCTTGCTGCATGGCATCAGTGCTACCCACTGCCTCACTGAGCAGCCCACCATCAAACCATTTATGGAAGATTTTTGTTTCATAGTAGGAAACATGCAGCTGAAATAACCCATATAAATGTGTGAACGTTGTTTGCAAAAGGGCCTAAGTGGAACCTGTCAAAACATCCACACTGAACCAAGGTTCCCCTGTAGAAGATTACCACACTCTACCTTGAATGACAGGCCATTTTCCTGCAATGCATCCCACTGCAATAACCAGTTCCCCTGGTGATACTTTATATGCACACACACATAGCCAGCAAGCATGAAAAAAAAACCTAACAACATTGTTTCTTGGTCCAGCTCGGATACATATTGTTACCTGGGAGTGGACATGTTCAGAATGGACAGACAGACCGTCATCATATAGAGAGAAGCACAATCCACTGCGTATTCTGACAGCATCACTATCACAACCAGCATTTTGTTCTTCAGGAATTTATACAACATCAGCTTTTCAGCTGGATCAAACCACAAGGGATAGGTTTTGGTCTATTAATGCTTATCTGAGCTTCAGGCCTCCTGTAGCTGATTCAGCACAGTTTATCCTCAGGGCACTGTTGATAGATACTATCCAATGTAAACCCGTATGATAGAAAAACAATGTTATTCAGTTCTGCTTTGTTTTGAACTCTCATTGGCTAAACCAAAGGAAATGAAAGTATATACTTTATATTTAGGCTACAGCTCTTTGGCTGTAGAAACCATATGAATTATGAACTCAGCTTTTGTAACTTTAAAGTGGGTCATTTTGCATTTTGATGAGTTTTAAAGATGACTAATATTGTAACAACAGTAATAGATAAATACAAAACTTATGAATAAGAAGGATGTGCTACAGTCATATGAAATAAAAATCTAACACTATACCTTAACTCTAGGCCCATATATAATTTTTAAAATCACTTTATCATTTAATATGTTTCGGTTATTTAATACTTGACTTTTTAAGGTATAAAAACATGATGTTTTATACCCGTTGTGCATCACTTTTAATTACTATTCATATATGTTTTGAAAACTGAATATGAAAAATATGTTTCTATTCAGTGCATCTTAATAGCATGACCACTTTTTCTACTTTTAGTTATGTTACAGTCTTTCTATAGTATGTATACTACAGTTTGCACTATACCTCATTAACAGTGTGGAAAAAGTTTTTTTTTTTTTAGATTATATAAAACTTCTTACAATTATAAAACTAAGAAATTACATTTACATATCAACTGCTATTGCCAGTTACCTTGCTAATTCACCTATTTATAATCTCTGTTGGGTAAAAAAAAATACCTCTGAGTTTCTGCACAAGAGAATCATCAGAGCTTTGGCTTTTAGAAGTAATCCCCCTCCTTTCAGCCATCTGCTCCTGCTGATGGGAAAACATCAATGATTGGTCATGAAAGGGTAGGAGGTGAAAACCGTGGGTAAAGCTTTCAGAACGTCCTTCAGGGAGACGAAGATTACTTCATCTGCAACTGGGTAATCTTGAATCCTGCAGGTCAGACTGTTTTAGATAGTTAGTTGACATCACTAATCATCCCTCTAATCCTATCCTAATTTTCATTCCCAGTTAGTTTGATAACATTCTTTGCTCAGAGCCTACATCAGAGGAAGCAATTAAAGACAGTATCTTTTTACCATATTTTTTGTAGTCACTCTCATGTTCTTTTAAAATGAAATAAAAAGAAGCAAGAATGCTGCAGTAAGCCAAACCTTGAAGTCAAGATAAAAAGGTAACAAACTGGTAGGGGAGCGAACTAGCAAAAAGAGGCTGGTACATCAAGGAATGAGAGATGTACATTAAAGACCATAGGTGCACAAAGACTTGGAAGGACATTTGTGACCAAAGGAAAAATACATAAAAAATAAGAGGATGGGTGCAGCACTTTTGGTTTTGCAACCATTTTTTTATGAGATGAACTGAAGGATCTAAAACTTGTTCCACATAAACGATATCACCATTTCCCTCAAACATTGTTAACATACCAGTCTAAATCTGTGATAGTGAGCACTTCTCCTTTGCTGAGATAATCCATCCCACCTCACAGGTGTGCCATATCAAGATGCTGATTAGACACCATGATTAGTGCACAGGTGTGCCTTAGACTGCCTACAATAAAAGGCCACTCTGAAAGGTGCTGTTTTGTTGCATTTATATTTTTGGTAAGTGTAATAGCAATGAAGGGTGCACTAAGCTAAAACTAGTTTGGCCGTTGCAGCTGTGCAAATGAAACTTAAGATTTTGCATTTTCATTTATAAAAAGTACACTGCTCTTGTTTGAAACTTTACTTTCATCTATCTAGCATGATTTAATAATAATTTAACTTTTTTGATCTCACACTTGGGAAATTTGATGTGCCTCTGACCCACCCCCTTGGGGAGCAGTGGGCTGCCATCGTGCGGCACCCGGGGAGCTGTGTGGGGTTAAGGGTCTTGCTCAGAGACCCAGAGTGGCAATCCATGGCAGTGGGGCTTGAACTCAGAACCTCTGGATTCCAAGTGCAATGCCCAACCACTAGGCCACCCCTTCCCCCAGGTTTTTGCCAAAGTTTTCCACTTTGCACACATTAAATCTTTGGTTTTTTTGCTAGATACCAATTATTGCTTTACAAAATATTTTTGCCAAATTTAACACATAAAAGTCCACTGACTGAAGTAAGTGACATATTTTAACAAATCAAGTTACATTTCCCTTTGAATAGAGGAATTACCAACTCTACAATATAATTGTTATTTAGTGTATTTTTTTCATAATAAATTTCATAAAATAAACATGGGTGTTGGGTAATTTATGGGTAAAATTAGGTGTGTTTTTTTATACTTTTTTACCACACTCCCCTTGCAAGTACACTGGGCCCCCCTAGGAGGTGCATTCCCCACTTTGGGAACCACTGCGTTAAATGAACATATGCTTCTAGTTCTTGATATTATGCCTTTTTTGGCTCATGAGTGCCAGTAAACTTGTTGAATTTGGCCCGCGGGGCTTGAGTTTGACACATGTATTCCCTGAAACAAGGGTACGATTGAGTTGTCCTTCTTTGGTCTATTTTTCTGTCAGTGCCTACCGAAGGAGATTTTTTGAATTATTATTTTTTTTCCAGTGGAAGCACAGCTTTTCCCTGATCCATGAGGGCCCGTACGAGAGAATAAACTGCAACACAGACTGCATCTGAAAGCTCCAGTCCCACAGTAGACAAGCAAGAGGCACAGATGCTCTTGGCAGCAGTTTCAGCTCTATGCCTCCCTGCAGCGGCTCATCAGTCCCTTTCTCTTCTCGGGAGGGTTGAGCAACATCAGGCCAGTGTCTGCTAATTACCTGGAACAAAAAGAAGGGCTCAGAGCAGATTCCATCCATGCACAAAGTTGTCCATGGAGTCATAAAAAGCGTTCGTTCTTTAGTGCTTACCTGGCATATGGACTATTGTTCAGATTAGCTGGGTCTCTCTCTAAGGGATGCGCAGAACTTAAAGTCAGGATCGTGTTTAAAATGATTACCTCTCAATTCCTGTTTTTGCTGACTGAGCCTGCATTCCTAATATTCCGCTTTGGCTTGTGAATCATGCAGGAATATAAATGTGAAGAATACATCTGGCAGTAAACAGAGGGGCTCCCAGCTGGGCAAAACAGTTTCCTCTATAAACGGGAGAAAGAAAAGAAAACTAGAAAGAGAAGATAATATGTGTGGGGCATTATAAATTTTCCTTACCTTTTTGAATAGAAGCTTTATTCTTTATTTCATCAAAAAGGTTTAAGTTAGAATTCTCAACCTTCCTTCCTTCCTTCCTTCCTTCCTTCCTTCCTTCCTTCCTTCCTTCCTTCCTTCTGGCACATACTATAGACCTGACCGCTTTTGACTTTGATGACTTCTTCCAATCAGAGTTTGCCACTTTAAGAGTCAGCTAAAAGTTTCTAACGAAGGTCCTTTGCCTAACTCTGTTCATTACATCTCATCACGTAAAAGATTAATCGTGTTAAGCCTTAAAACAAAATAAGTATTCACAGCATAATTAGCAGCAAACATGATGTGATTCAGTAAGCCTTTGACCTCGGGCATTTAGCCCCGCAGACTGTTTGCTCCTGACATTTACACTCTTTCAGCTTGTGATTAATTATGAAAAGACAAAATTACATCACGCAAAGACGACACTTTGAAATACAGACATGCTAATTATTTCACAGAAAAACAAGCAGGGAGCTGTGTGCAGACGTGTCTATAAAGTGATTTCTCCATTACCACAGTGTCAGCTTGGAAAACATGATATCTTGATGAAAACACCCATTCAGTATTACCAACATGTATTTCACATAGCTTTGGAACATACTCATATTCTATTGCAGTTTTTTCGTGGGACAAGGCATGAATTTGAGTATTTTCCAGCTTGCACATCAGTAGAACTGCAAGTTCTAAAATGTTGGTTAAATAGAGCGATATATACAAACAAGCAAATAGTTTTTTTATTGATAAAGAAAATACCTCTAATAATTTGTACATTCAACCAATCAGTGATAGACAAGCCCATTCAGAACATGCTAGCTTTGTTGCATTAACCTCACTTAAAAGCTTAGTGCATGATTCTAACAGTTTGTATATTATAGTGGTATATCCAGGATTGTCTGAAATGTTGCTGTGCTGGAGGTCTTTGTATTCATCAACTATCTAATCCAATCAGGAATGTTGAAGAGAAAATAAAACTGTTTGATAATCAATGACAACCCATGTACTAGAATTATAAAACTTTTAAAAACACTGCCAAATGAGTTTGTCTTCACCATGGAGTTGGAAAGTACTGGCTAAGGAGGAAATTCCTTCAAAATCGACCAAGGTTTGACTGACCTTTAATCCAGGCTGTATGAGCATTAGACATGCTTTTTAGCAAAATGTTAAGATAATACTCTAAGAATGAGAGTAGGAGCAGTTTACAGTTCAGTTTATGTGCACAGAAAATCTCTTTCTCTTCTGGTTTTCTATCAATACCTCCTTTGTTGCAACAATGAATTCAGATATTTTTGTAAGTCAGTTTACACCTGACTTTCAGAAGTACAAAAACAGACTGAACGCAACTGCAGCCTTAGATTCCAACATGGAAAATTGCTTTGCACTTGGTAAATGTTTACATTTTAATCCTCCACTGTAGAATTTGCTCAGTTTGGTCAGAAAATTATCTTTAGATAGATGGAAAACACACACACACACACACACACACACACACACACACACACACACACACACACACACACACACACACACACACACACACACAAAGGGTTACACACAGGGTCTGCTGAACTGCAAGCATAAATCATTTTGAAAGTTGTTTGTGCTTATGACATTTTCACACTGGTTTGAGGATACATAACCCTTTAGGAGATCAGAGCCCAAGATTTTAAGTATTAGTTCTGTTATATCTCAGATGATCATACCATATAATGTATGTAAACCCATCCCTAAAACTGGGTATCTCTGTCTTTCTTCTGATTCTGTTTTATGTTTATTTATCTACTATTCCAGAGGAATTTAGGTTTTGTTTTCTGTCAACCACAATAGCTTTCCATTCACATCTACAAAAAGGCACATCAGGTCGGCATCACCTTCCTAAATAAATTAGGGTAGTATTAAGCCCATAATTTTTTTCTTTCTCCCTAACAGAATTATATTGTAACATTAATTTCATTCTTGAAGTGTTTGTTTCTGATAGGAAATTAGAATGTCTGTAAAGGCAATACAGCTATGTAAGTGGTAACGGTTTTTAAAAAATAAAAGTTGTTATGTACATGTTATTCAAATATTCCACATTGAAAATTTTTTTATGTCCTTCTCAGTCCACTAAGAGTTTTTTGTTTACCATTATTGCAGCCATTCAGCATTCAAACCCTTCTTGCCTTTGCATGTTTTTTCGTGTTTCTCCCCAGATGCAAATCAGTACTTCAGTTAGGATGCTCCGGAATGTTAAAAACACTTCTATCCACAGAAAACATGTTGGTAAAATTAAAAGAATGGTATGACTATAAATCTGAAAGGTTTCGGAATAATTTTCAGCTTAGTTGTAGCTATACGTCTACCATAAAAATGAAAGCAAACTTAATGATGTTGGTTTGAGAAACTGAAAAATAAATACTTTGTATAATGTAGCACAGAGACTCAACTGGAGACCAGAGGAAATAATTCACGTAACCCCCCCTATATAGGCTAAGGTGCAGCCAAAGTGTAGGATAACGCCTTTTTATGGCTCACAAAAAGAAAAGTAAGTGTCCTTTTATGTTATTGTATTTATGGAATCTTAAATAATGCATGACATAATCACATTTATGAGCCATTTAAGAGAAAATGATATACTGGTTGTGTATCTTATCAAATGGTGTTCATAGCAGCCAATGTAAAAAAAGTTGCATTCATATGATAATACAAGAAATTAATACAGCAATCCTTTAGAACAACTTCAAGTTTGATTGCTTCACTTTATTAAACCAATCTTACTGAATGCATAAAAACAAAGATAAAAGGCAGCAGTGATCTCCTGAGACAAACAAGGTGTGTGTAAAAGGACTCCAAAGCAGGTTGAAAGCAATGTAGATTGCGGATTGATTGATTCTCATGTGGAGTTATGGCCAAGTCTTTTCCTGATTGTTTTCTTTGTGTGTGCAGTTCCACGTGATCCATTCTCTTTTGCCACTTTGCTGCAGAGCCTCGGAGATAAAAGAAAAATACAGCCTCAATTTTTTATTTGGCTTCGTACACACACACATACATACAGGCATCTGTTGCCATTATGGGGATGTTTTTCTCAATGTTCCAGCAAGAAATGGAAAGGATTGGAGGTGGTCAGTGCTTTCGAGGTGCGGTAGACCTCTTTAGCCAGACTGAATACTTATTAGTTGTTTTCTCCCATACAAAATTTGAAGGATCAAAACTGAAGGATTTCATTGAAAGCAAAGAAATTCTGTTCCTCCATTTTGTAACTTTACAGCTACAAGTTTAACAGATTTTATGGGATTGACAAACACAGACTAGTGTATGATTGTGAAGTAAACAAAAAAGATAAAACCCAAAAGGCGTCGACTGGATTTGCATTCAGCTTTTCCTTGCTTTGATCTCTCTGAAAAATCAGTCACCCAAACAAATTTTTATCTAGACACAAGTAGACAAAGCACCTTCAGTGTATTCAGCCAAATAAAAGAAACAAAAAATGATTCAATAGAAATAAATAAAGAAAAAAAAACTTTAACCTGAAATAAGTAAATGAATATCTATTAAAAACGGACTTATGAAAAGGATACTTCAAACTGAAATCACACAACAGGCCTAAATTAGATTACACAGGCATGTTGGCACTAAAATAAATATTAACCCTGTCATGGTAAGGGAAGTACAAGTTTCCTTGTTTTTTGCTTTATTTTTTCCAATATATTGCTCGAGCCAAATTCATGATGTGGCTTGGAGGACATGTTGCTATCTCATCTTCTGTAGCTCTGCAAGAAGAGATCCTACCTGCACAAGTACCCCTCATGTAATTATAAACTGATCAGTTGAATCTCACTATTTTAGATCTTGCATGCAGGCATTGCACATGCGATGCCACAGCATATGCAAAGCACTGACATAAACTTTCACATCACATTGTTGTAAAGGTGACGGTAAGTGGTGCTTGATTTTTGCATATATTACAGAGAGTAACTTCATCACAGGCCAATGCATTTAAGCTTGTTTTTCTTCGAGGTCACAAGCCGAAACATGTTGGTCTGTACAGTGTGTTCCTGTACTTCAAGTGTTGCTGAAGTTTTCATCCTTGCCAGTAAATCTATTATTTTTTCATGCACCTTGAAAGCTGGCGAGGTTGTGACAGAAATGTTAGATCTTTAAGATTTGACCTATCGATTCAAACACGTGATTATGATTGTTGGTCATTGTCCTGCTGAAAGGCTGACCTCCTCCCCAGAAGTCTTTTAAGCCATCTCAGGTGTTCTTGCAGGATTTCATCCACTTGCTTTTGTATTGCCGTTGAAGCCACAGATTGGTCAAAGAAAATCCCCAAAATGCTGGAAGATTTTTCAGCTACTTGTAATCACAATTACTTTTAAGTTAGAAACAATCCACTGGACTTTGTTTCAAAGTTTGAAGATGGTTCACTTCCCATCCATGAAGCTTTATCAATTCAAAATGTCAGAACGAGTGTTGAGTTTGAGGCTTTATACTGTAGCCCAACAAAGCCTTGTTTTTTGCTTAGAAAACATGCAAATTTAAACGAACGAACGGGTCCATCCCTTAGGAATGGGGGTGGTTTGGCTTCTTTTTTAGCCTGCAATACCCCATACCTGTCTATGTCTCTGAAAGGGGGGTGCTAAAGGGAATTGTTGACCTGGCTGAAGAGGCAAGGTGATCTGTTACCCTGTTCCTGCATGGGAAAGATGGATTGTTTTTTTAACTTTTTTGGAAAGACTACAACCTGGATGACTGAGAATCTTCACCAGCATTATCATAAGCATGTTGAATGTTTCTATTTTCAAGTGATGTAGGTTTAGCTCATTATATTGTCCAACAAATTAGGATGAGATGAGGTGAGATCTGGCCTTAGGGGCAATTTCTTCAGACGGGGTAGTACCCTGGACCACTGGACTTTGTATTCCAAGTTTGAAGATGTTTTCGCTTCTCATCCAGTATGCTTTTTCAATTATTGGAAGAAACCATAATAGGCAGTGATACTCAGGTAGGCTGTTGTGTTCATGGTATGCTCGTTGAGCCAAGGAAATATTTCAGGCAGCATCAAACCATTACCACCATCAGGAACAATTGATAAAATGAAGAATGGATCCAAGACCTTAATTCGTTTAACACCAAATTCCTATATGAATATTGCTGCTCAGGATCAGTCAGGCCAGTGGTCTTTTTAGTCTGAGGTGTTATTACTCTGGTAAGCCTGCTTAAACTATAGCCTGGAAATGCTGTTGTAAACTGACATGGATGGCACCTGGTTAGGTCTTCTGCTGCTGCAGACCAACTGTGTTGTGTGATCAGGATTTTGAAAATAAATCTGTGCATTAATTTCTACCACACAGTATGCATTTGAATCCACACAGCTGTGGATGTTAGTTTTTCATCTTACGAACATCGACTGTAAACCAGAAAGTTGACCACTGTTAAAAACCCAGGGCAGATCAGTAAATTCTGAATATACACACACTAGCCTAAGTGGCATTGGCAACCATACACAGGCTTTATATTTCTTGAATTCTCTTTTTTTGGCTTAGCAGAACAACATAAATCTATTTAAAGACCAGAACACGATCCTTCTATGAACCATTGCTGCAGATCGAGTATTCACAATAGAGTATGTACTGGGAAACCTTCTCAGCGTGACGAAGGTAAGGAGTAAAGGGTTCAGTTGCTGCTCTTACAAGCTTGATTTGTTTTTATTAATACTGTGCTCTTACCATGGGTACAGTACACTATTTATTAAAATGTTTTGTTGTTTGTGCCCAAGTCACCTAGCTTGCTTTATACAAACTCTGTTTCCAGACTTGTTTACCTTGGAATTCAGAGATTACATTTTGTATTTTTCCCAAAGTGGATGTGTTAATCTTTGCCACCGTATTCTTCGTCTGGTCCTTCCTAAGAAACTTATAGGTTCGACCAAGACAGCCCAGGGGTCTACCTCGGCCTGAACTATTTAATCACAGTTATGGCTATAAGCTGGATTCCATGCAGTGCTGTACATGAACGCATTAAATTAGAGACTTAACAATCAAGTCTGTACTTCAGCCAAGCCCACTTCAAATTTAAAGCGACACATCAAGTTTCGGCTAGCGACTGGCTGCCTCAATTGACAAGTCATCCATCCTGCAAACAGGAAGCCTGGGTTCGTATCCCAGCTGGCGGGGATGAGCTCCCAGTGTGGGTCGTCAGGCAAGACCCTTTAGGCTAATGCCTGCTTTGGGGAGTGGCAGTCTAGTGGATTGGGCATTGCGCTTGGTATCCTGAGGTTCTGAGTTCAAGCTTCCCTCCCTAGAGATTGCCACTCTGGATCCCTGAGCTAGACCTGCACTGCACATACAGTATACCTTGACTGTATCAAATATTTTCCATTTCTTTCTATGTATTATATCACATATTTAAAGGGTGAAATATGAGGTTCTATTCTGTAGAATTGTGGCTTAGTTCAATTATAGAGTTGTGAACTTAGTTCATTTTTGAAAAAGTAAACTATGAATGTGAGTTTTTAATTTTCGTCTGTGTGAACTGAACTTTGAGCTCATTGTTTTTCATTCTGAACTGCAACAGAACGGTTCCATGCATGTATATACGATGTAATTGCTACCACTTCTTACAATCTAATGCTAAATTGTGTCAGGTGTGTTCCAGCCTTTATCACTTTTCTCACTTTCTTCTGCCTATTTTCCCCCTACACGATCTCACAGCGGCACCACTACTTCTGAAGAGTTACAATCACTGAAGCACATAAATGTGTTTCTTACAAAGCTTGTATAAAGAACACAGTGATTCATTAGAACTTTAGCAAGTTGTCTTCATCACATCAAGATACTTAAATGCACTACCGTAGTGCTTGGTTATTAGTTGGGTTCCTTTTTGTGAGAAGAAAAACTTGAAGTTTACCTAATAAAATATCTGGTAATCTCTTAAGGCCGTTGTGTGTCATTCTGCTTTACATTTATAACCTACTTGGTATCTATAGCATAAAATCTTAGAGTTTTGGGGTTGTAACATGACAGAATGAGAAAACGATCAAAGAAGCTGAATGTTTTTTGCAAATCATTGTACAATCAATGCTTAAGCAATATGTAGGACGATTTGCCCTCCTGAAGGAGAGCAAGAATTTAATCAAAGGCAGATTTTCGAACTGTTTGCATTTCTCTTTCCCTTCAAACACACTTAGATAAGTCATCTACAAGAAATATCTGCCTTCTGTCTGTTTCTCTGTTTTTGTTCCTACCGAAGCAATCCCAGAAGATTCTCTCTTAACTTTTTCAAACCCACGCTTCAGATATAGTTTTGGTTTCAAATTTTCTTTGTTCTTATAAATAGGTGACTTAAATCTTGTTTAAAAAAAAGTTGTTTCACAAAAGTTTAACTCACTTCCTGACAATTCTGTATATAATGAGAGAATAATAATAATAAAAAATAGCTTTCATTGCGGTTTCTCTCTTTTAGAAATATTGTTTGTTTTGGACAGACCTAATTCCTCTTGCATGAAAACACATTTAAATAAAAAATGTGGGCATTTTCCTATTAAACCTGTAGCAAAGTGTGTTTCCTGATGAATTTCTCCCCCAACATCTTTTACAAACTGAGACGTTTGATTCACTATTGTTTAGAATCCATTTTTAATATTTAAATGAACTAAAAAAAAACAGCACAATGACACATTTTCTCATTTTAGTAACAAAAGTTGGTTACTGCAAAGGCTTCTCATTGCATTCACAGAAGGATCTGAACAGTGGATGTCTAACAGTTTAGGTGTTTTTTTTTTCTCTCTTTAAAAAAAAAAAAAATCCCCACCCAAAATATATAAATTTATTTTTCTTAAATCAGGGTATATACAGGGAATAGAATCCTTGCTTTTTTAAAGGTTATTGAGAAACTCTGAGGTATACAACCGAAGCAAAAGCCAGTCATAAAAAGTGAAACCGAAAGAAACAAAAACAACAAATATAATTAAATAAAGATAAAAACGAGGACGTAATTGCCTTCTAGGAGCACAGGATCACAACATTAGTGGGAGATGTTGCCCTATTTGTGCTGATGTGTAAGATGCAATTGTTTCACCTTCAGTCACAAGAGTGAAACAGCAAGAAACCTTAAGCTTTGGACAGACAGTATATACAACGGGGCATGCAGTTTAATTTGGAATAGAACATTATTTAAATGCTTGTTTTTATTTGCTTCATGACAAATACACGGAATGTAGAGAAAAAATGACAAAAACCAGAAGTAATGATGGATTTAACTTACTCTGTATACATTTGAGCCCAAAGCAGGTTCTGATACACATGCAAGTTTTGAAAGTGGATTTAGAAATAACAGTATTGTACAAAATAATAATTACATTTTTTTATAATTATCAAAATACACCTTCTTTCTTAGCACCACTATATACTTTTTGTGTTTTTTTTTTTTGATCAGCACCATTGTTGTTATTTTCATCACAGCACCTGGAGAATTCAGTGAAGAGATCTGTTTCACCTCATGTCACCAGACCCCGTCTGTTGTTCACCTCCGACCTCTTCTCGTCAGCCACTCGCTCTGATGTCCTTCCCCATTTTTTCTACCGTGCTTTAGTCATGTGGTTCAGGCCCTACGAGGGCAACACGCATTTCCAGGATTACACGAGCATACATGGAAAGACATGTTTGCTACGTCAACTCTCATTCAAAACTTGCATGTGGCATAGAAAAGGGTGGGGGCGGGGCTTAAAATGGGGGCTTGGTGGCACCCAGGATGTCCTGGCTTGACTTTATTCGCTGTCCTCATCAAGTCTTTTGTTTGAATTTTGTTTATCCAAGAAAGCAGACAGGTCCTACTTCAAACCCAAACTTCTGGTTCGGGTCTCCGAAATCAGTCAACATGACATCGACGATTGGAACCTGATCAATTTTGGGAGTATTGATCTCCAATACAGTCTTTCCATTGCCATGTCGTGTCTGCAGCAAGAGAGACAGAAAACAAATAGAGATTAATTACAACTAATCTGTAAAAAATACTAAAAATAATAATAAAAAATAAAGAAATAACCAGAGATAAAGACATTTTTTGACTTGAAACCAAGATAAGACAGCAGTCTCTTCACATTTAATGTAATTTATTAACAGGATAAACTGTTAAAAATGTTAAGATGGAGACGACTTTTTATTAGCTACAATATTAAGACGGTTATACACTGTATGAACTTTTCAATCATTGTTTTCAGCTTAAGCTCCAAAAGTTCACACTTCACGATATCTGTTCTTACACTAACCCTAACTCTGATGCTCTGAACCAGTCAAACTGCTCACACTAGTTCCCTTCTTTGCACATGCACAATATGCGATGTTTAGGTAAATTGGGTTGTAACTCTGCTTCAACAGCAACTCACGGTCACTTCAGGAGGGCCGACTGAAGTTTGATTGTTATCTGACTGTATGATTCCCGATCTGGAAGTAATTGTGAGAGGCTAATCAGCCCTCGTTAGCCCCTCTATATTACTGTATGCGATGCAGGGCGCACAATAAGGCTGAATCTTGGCCCGATCCAAACATTTTCGCAGGACTGAAAAATCGTCCCTAAAAGGCCAAAGAAATCTTACAGAGTCACGGCACGGTAAGGCAAAAATAAACAAAGGCTTGAAATGGGATAAAAATGAATGTGCTTCATCTGGCTAAAGTAGCAGAACATACATATACATAGATTTGGAGTCAGTGGGTCACATGACCTGGAAGCTATTGAAGAAAAGTCTTTAAAAAATACCTTAAAATTTTAAAATAGCTTAAAATTGTATAAAAGCAAGTGTGCCTTACATATGTTATCTATTTGCATGATTTTATATTAGTTTCTTCTTAGCTGGTCATAACATAAGGAATTAATTGATTTTTGTATCTCAAGAGTGCTTGGTTCAAAGATTTGTTCACGGTCCCTAACTGCACCACCGTGGAGGTGCACCAGGAGGAGAAAGAAGCAGAGAGACACTGGCCGATATCCCATAGGCGGATCCACCGTTTGCTAGATCCCGCTGACTCCGCGGAGCCTGAATATCCAAAATCCAACTTTAAACCAACTTTACTGCGGTGCTGACGGCTCGGTTCTGACCAAAATCCTGCACGATTTTGAAATTCCCCCCCGGGCATTTTTTTTAGGTATGAAAAGTAGGACATGTCTGGCAAAAAGAAGACGTCTGGTCACCCTACTTCTTTTGGCTAGGAGGAAGTGTAGAAAATATCAATGCTATTTTATCTTCCAATATGATAATTCTTTAACAAAAATCAGAATTGACTAACAGTTGAATCCGCCAATCATGGCTTTCCAATACCTAGAAATGTCTGTAAACTGACTAGTTCATCACTACTTCTCAGTTTCTCTTCATTCACACAGCTTACCGAACATCCATCTGAGATGGCCTGAATGTAAGGATTGTTGTCGTAAGACATCTCCTCATCGTTGGCGCCCAGGAACCGCAGCGCCTTATCGTAGCTGTCGCTGGACGCATCGTGCCATGCCACAGACTGGTGGCAGTTGTAGGTGAAGTTTTGCCTGGCTGAGGCTGTCAGTAGTTTGAGGAAGGTCATTTGCACCATGTTGATCGAGTTTCCATCAGCGTCTACATAGGAAAACTATCCGGGAAAACAAGGAAACAGAAGATAAGTAAATGGAAAGAACTTTTTAATTAAGCTGCTTAAAATGCATTGTCTTCTCAGTCACTGATCATTTTGGGAGCCATATCATCTGCTGCTATTGGTCCTCTGTGTTTTTACTTTCTATTTTTTTAAATCTAAAATCTAAACGGACATCTTTTCTTATAATATACTCACATTCTTATTTCATAAAAAAACAAATGTGTATTATGACATGAAAGCCATTATAATGAATACTCACTCAGTTTTATTTTTTTTAATTCAATCACTGAAACAAATGAACCTTTTGATGATGCAGTGTTATCGTTTAGATGTACCTGTTTCCATCTATCCAGTGGTTTAGCTAAAAGCTCATTTCTTTATCTGCAACTTCAACATTAATGCAGAAAAAGAGGTGTATATGCTGCCCTAATGAATACATCCAACTTGTTTTGAAAGCAGTGTTAATTATATATCATCTTAAAACTCTAAAGTGCAGGGGTGGGCGCACATTAGGTAGAAAATCAAAATAAAACATCAAAGATCTTGCATTCATTCTCTCTGGGTTGAACAAGGATCAAAGCAGATTTTATTAATCTTGCGCTGCTCATATAGTCTAAATGTTTTCTGTCAATTTTTGCACACAGATCGGACGAAACATTAATATTTCTTAGTTAAAAGCAGCCAAAATGAGCGAGCATGAGAACCTAAGTGGTCTGACGCTGAAACATAATGCCCTAAATAAAATATTTAATAAATATCTTTATTTCTTTTTATACAGAAAGATTAGTATTAGCTAAAAGTATTCCAGTGAGAGACAGATGATGATCTAAAGACAGAGACCGCTTATCAACACTGAACAATCTCACTGAGGTGATTAAACAGTTGGTTGAGAATATTAACCGTTCCAAACAAATAGCTCATTACCGCCTTTTCTAGCTCAAACTATCAGGACTGTTTTAGAGGCAGAACAATTCAGGTTCCCCAACTGACTATTGCCTCCAGCAACTTTCCCATCAGTGCTCACACGGATGCCAGAACAAAATTGGCAAAAAAAAAAAAGAGAAGATGCTTTAGGGTAATGTGCAGCTGTTGGGTTGTGATGAAGTGAGCGCATGGTGATCAATATAAACCCATTGACTGATGTCCGAGTGCCATTGACCTGCGTAAACAGGGTTTGAAAAAGGTTTGTAGGACATGATATATTATAGGGTTTAAGAGGTTGACTGAATTATTCTTTCAGCACCATTAGGATGTCCCACTGGAACAATTCAGTCCAAACCAGAAGGACTATATATATTATTATTATTTAACTTGACTAGCATTGATATTATCTCATACCTTAATATCATAAGCACATTTATTGAAGTGGATGAATTGCTGATTACTCCATTGTTAACGTTTTCCATGCTTTGTAAGAAATATTCATTTTTGTTTAAATTAAGACTCGTGTTACCTTTGTAATCAATGCGTAATTTTTATCATGTGACTGAAGAAAGAGAAAGTAATATGGACAAGAAACGATATTAAATTGCTCCCAGATAATAAGGAGTACATATTGCAGATTGGTTAGACTGATGTCGATATATTCGGTACTGGCATTTCCTTTAAAACACATGCATCAGTGTATATCTACAAGAGATTAGTACCAATATGCTCATTTGGAATACAACAGTATAGAATATATACACTTTGAGGTTATCACTGAAATCAGGTAATTTCTGTAATGTTCAGTCACACTTTTGCACCTGTTGACAGGTATGTTGGTTCTTTATTCTTGAGCAATCTACCTTAATTTGTCTGCGACAGTTTTTTTGTTTAGCATTTATTATTTATTATGAATTTTTCAGTTTGGTGTTATTTGAATTACTAGTGTGAATTTACCATTTTCTTTAGTGGAAGGGAACTGTATGCACCCTTTTAAGTACAACTGTATGTAAAATAAACGTTTTGATAGTTAAGTACTACTGAAAAAATACAGATAACTACTATAGTCTTGCAAAGCAAATGTGTTCTGCATTGCAATTAAAATGTGGCTTCAGGTTAAAAGCTCTCATATTGCATGTCCTTTTTCATCCTTTTGAGGACAACGCTTTTAATGGCAGAAGGGCCATGGGCACCTCATCTTCCCATGCTTTGGATGGGCTGTACCTAAAAATACAGTAATTGCCCTTTGGGATTAAGAAAGTACTATTGAATTGAAGTATAGTTAATCTTTTCTTCTAGTATGTATATATCTGCTTCACCTCTTCATTGTATTAGATGTATTCTTTTAAACATCCCTATAGAGCTTCAGTTACTTTCCTGGTGCTCTAGTTCAGGCTTTGTTATATTTCTATGAATGTTTTATCTGTTCATGCTGTTGCCAGGCAGTTTTTTTTTTTCTTTTCTTAATTCAAAAATCTATCAAATTTTTAAACTCTCCTAAAATCCAAGCCACTCAAAAATACTGTGATGTCATCCCTTCGGTTTAAGGAGATACCAGAAACAGATGGGAGTTTTCCAAGGCTGTATGGATTGCCAACTGAAACAGTGCTGTCCTTAAACTGGCTGCTCCTGCTCACTACCACTCATCTTGCAGAAGGACATACAATTTGCAGAAAAAAAAGACAAATTCAACTGTATTTTTTTCTAAATAAACTTGCTGCAAGTTTATTCTGTGTTTCTGCTTGATTCTATTTCTCAGAACTGAAAAAAAACAGCAAGCATAATGGTTAAGATTATTGTATCTGCAACAATGTTCCTAGCAGAAGAAAAAAATGTTGATTTACTTTTTTTACAATGAACATAAAAATTATTAGTAAATACAGTAGGTATTACATTACTGTATATCTCTTTATCTTGTATAAATACTACCATATTGCTTGCTTTTTTGGGTAAAAAGTCACACATTTTCTAGAAAAAAATGACCTCATGTTTACTCAAATTCAAATTCACAGTTTACATAAAAAAGCCAGAAGATATTTTGTAAAGGTGAAATTTGCTTCAATACAACTAATGCATTGATTAACATTGAATCTCATTCTTAGTAATAAATGACCTTCATAACTTTAAGCTGTTATTCTCGAAAGCTCTTTCAGTTCAGTGACGACATGAACTGGTTGACAATGAAAAATGTTCCCTCTGATGAAAGACATAAAAATATAAACCAGGTAGAGAAGACAAAACTCTATCTCTCTTTCTACAACATAACATTAGGATCTACAGATGAGGTTTTATCTGGAATTGGGAATATTCTGACACTACATGAAAAGAGACACATCTGACTGCACATAATATGTCTTCAAATAACTTCTTGTCTGCTTGAAATACCTTCTTCTTTAGACTTTGTCTAAAATATTAAAAAAACATGCTTAAACGTTAAAAGTTTGAGCTTTTTTGAATCATACATCGGTAATTTTTGCATGAAAACTTACTGAAAGCAGCAAAAACTCTGAGCAACATCACAGGCGATTAGAGAATTCAAGAACAACACAGAGGATGAAGCCCAGACTGAAGTATGATTAGAGCAGGAGGAAATTGATGAAAAACAAAAACACTTACTAATTTACCGCGCTTAAATTCACTGAACCATGAACCTGGAACATCCTTAGGCCAAGAGGATAGTCTGACCTGCAAACAACAAAAGAAAACAAATAAGTGCGTGGGAATTGTGAATATCATCATGGATATTATAACGTGCAATCAATCAAGAGGAAAACATGAAAACTGTTTGTTGTATAAAAGCAAAGCCTTGGGGATAAGATCTTATATTATTATGTGGTAACAAAAACAAGACTTCCTTGTTTTTTCTTTCAAATAAACTTCCCAATGTCAGGGGAAACATTCATTTGTTTGCAAAAATCTCCCCAGGTTAGAACACATCCTTCTTTGATAACTACACTATGCCACAAATCCAGCAAGAAGCCTATTATAGGTTGAGAGAGGGTCGTTAGGTTAGTTGTGTTAAGCCAAAATCACTCACTCCATTGGATTTTTTATCTGGATAAATGCAGGTTTCACCCCCAGCTGTGAAGTTACAGTAGACTTTGAAAGAGTCTCCAGAGCAGCCTTGGTTTGGATCGATCCAGTACTCCCCTGAAAAGAACCAAGGACATATTCGGTTCATCTGATGTCAAAAAATAACACAGAAAAAGTGATTTACTCCACTACAAAGTGTGACAAATGATAAAAATAAACAAGATGATTTTTTTTTGCAAATTTTTCATATGTATCTTTTGTTGTATGAAACTTAAAGCAGAATTACGAATTCATCTAAACCCCTCGATCCCGTTCATATTTTACAACCATAAAACTTTATTGTTCCATTTTGGGGAGTTCAGGTGTTAGAACCCCTTAACCTACTGCAGCACTGTGAATTAGGAAAAAAAATTGTAAAAACTAAATTATGAAAACTTTGAGCAACATTTGTACTCAACCCTCTGTATTCATATACCTCTAAATAAATCCAACCAATGGCTTTTGGACATCACTTGATTATTAAGTAGGGATCAGTTGAATTTCAAGCTTTAATCACTGCACAATGTGTATCAATTCATTATCTAAGATGAAAGAATACCTTGAAACTGCCAAGCTATCAGAACACATTGAAAGTCATTGTTGCTGTAGATGAATGTAAAGGAATGTTGTAGGTTGTGTTTGTTTTGGGCTTTAATGAAGCCATTTATTCAGTCTGATGATCTTGGGTTATTCATAAGCACTGAAACATGACCTGCCTTGTGCAGCTTGAACCAGAGATGGGGGAACTGGAGTCAAGTAATTTCTATGTCATGTATTTGATCTGCCCATCCACTGAAAAAGGTGAGTCCAGTCTGCACAGGTTAAACCAGATTGGACTCACCTGGTTCATCTAGTTCAACTAGTTGACTTTAGATCCCCTATCTCTGGCTTGAACACATACAATCAGAATAAGGTACAACAAAATTAAGTGGTTATTAGATGAAAATATGGAAAGCTTCACAGGGTCTGATTTTTTTTTGCGTTTGCATCCAACACATAACATCATCTGTCAGAACAGCTGATGGTCTCTGCATCATCACCTACAAAAAATCTACACAGTACAATTTTATATTTATTATAGAAAACTTAAAGAAAGTGTGGAGATAAAATCCTAGATAGGCACCGAAAAGAAATAAAGGTTTTAGGACGACGCAGCAAACTTCATTGTTCATCTTTATTAGGACTAGTTATGATTGATTTAAGTAAGATTCAGGCATAAGAGATTGTGTTCCCCCTCAGATGTGAAATCAACCAATCCAGTCCAAAGACTGAATGTTTTGTTTTATCAAATTGAATAAGTAGAGATGCTCAAACCTTTAACTCCTTCTATACACAGAGACATGGGTAGATGCAGGGCTAAGGCTTACCATCGGAGAACTCAGGGTGGCACAGTTGGAGGTCTTTGCATGTTCTGGCTGGGTTGTTTTGTGTTCCCATGGGGTATTTCATCCGTTCAATGTCCTGTTTGAGATTGTTGAGTGAGCCAAAGATGTCCTCCATGCCTTGGCCATAATCCCAGAAGCCAGTGGCATCTGACTGCGTGTCACTGGAGCGCTTGGTCTTCTTGGGTGACTGAATGGGTAGAGGCTGGATAACCTCACCAGGGGGGCCCTGATTTCATACAAGAAGGAGAGGTTTACTAACTCTATCTCATGTGTAGTTATGATCATTTTAACACACACAATCACAAGATGCACTAAGATGGTCTAAAAACACGTACAGGAGGACCAGGGGGACCAATTGAACCAGTGTCTCCCTTTGGACCAGCAGGACCCTGCAAAAAACACACAGCAGCGTGATTAAAACTAACTTATTATACATACTGTACATGCAATAGCCTGGTTTGTACTTACACTTGAACCCTTAGCTCCCTTAGGACCTTGAGGACCCTGCATCACATGGGACACAACAGTTATTTGGCAAAGTCATTCTATAAGGGAACCTGAATTCCATTAAACATTTAATGAAGTAAAATACTTACAGGTAGACCAGGGGGACCAGGAGGACCTAGAGGACCAGCAGCTCCACTAATACCCTAAAACAACAATAAAGATTCATTAATGGATGTAAAATAATGTTTTAGTCTGACGCATTAAATGAGACCTAGATACTAAAAACACAGCATGAAACGGGATGTCAAATAAATGTTAGTATTCACGGAAAAAAAGCAAATGCAATTCTAATGATAAGCCAAGTGTCATGATGTGTATTTATTTTAATCGGCAAGATCATTGTCTCACCAAGGAGACCTTTATAAAACAGCACCTTCTGCCCAGTTCAAAAATAGAAATGGCAAATTGCAAATTACGGTTCCCAATCCCTTCAACAATACAGAGCATTTTAGCTTCATAAAGCTACATCTCAGTCTAATGCATCACTTTAAACAGCAAAGCATGCCAGACTGAGCTCCATTTTCAATCGTGATGCAAGGTTCAGCTAAAAATGAATCAAGGCTGCTGTTAAACCAGAGGCTTTACCTGCTTTCAACATTACTCCTACTTGGAGGGGATAGGGCAGAATTAACTATGTCAGCTTTATTGCTATGTCTTTTTAACAACCTAATGCTAGTTTCACACTGTGAGACTATTTAAAAAAATCATTAAATTAACAGAAAAATAGTCACAAACTGAACATGTGCTGCAAATGAGCTTGTTGTTGTCTAAAGGAAATTCATTAAGACTGGGACTAGCTTAATTGACCCTGATTTGGTTACCAGAAGGAAAAAAATAGTGGAAACTCCATATGTTGTACCATGTTGTGCCGACATAAAAACTCTTTGCTGCAGATATGACTGACCAAGGGTTATTTATTTTTTCAGAAGTGTTACTTTCAGGTGCTAAACATAGAGGAATTCAACATAAAAATTAAGTTTTCTCCAATATGTCCAAAAGCCTTTATAGAACATCCTGGCTGTGGGAAAGCGAGGGAGAACAAGATCTTCTTCCCAGGCTATGACAAAGGCTAAACAAATTACAGAAAGAAAAAAAAAAATCTGTCATGAAATGTACTAGATTAAAAAATTTGTGCACTTTCTTGCAAATGTCAGATATTAATTGAGGGATATTAATTACATATTTTGCTTGAGTTATTGTAATGCTTGTGTTTTAAATACAATGCAAAACGCATAGTTTTCAATAAGGGCAGAAAATAGAGAAATTCATGTAATGAAATTCTCAAGATTTCTTTTCTAATAGCTTCATAGCTCTAAATGATTTTGATCTTTAAAGGTAATATCCGTTCCGAAGATAATTCAAAAATGGTAACAGAGACCGTATAAAGCATTGGAGTGACTATATCTTATACTCTACCTAACAAAATGTTAAGCCAATTGAAAGTTTTGCTTCTTTTTCCGTGAGAGAATGCATGTTGCAGGGCTTAGCTAGGAGTTAAAACTACAGCGATTGTCACCAGACATTTGACTACAGTTGAAGGGCAAACAGGATAGGCACTGTAGGAGTTGAAGACCAACTAGTACTTACAGCATCACCCTTGCCTCCGGGAGTACCCTGGGGCCCGGGAAGACCTCGATCTCCTTTCTCTCCTTGCTCTCCAGGGGGTCCAATCAGACCAATCAAACCTGGGTGACCCTTCAAGGTTAAAACAAACACACCAAAGGCTGTCAAATCAAACATATATGTCTGAAAACTCAAAAATCTAGATATTTCATTCAGGATTACTTTAACTTGTTAAAAGTTAACCCACTTTCAGAGGGTTAACCAGGAGGCTGCCTCTGCAGCAAATGTGAAAGAATCTCTCTGCAAATGCAAGAGGTCGATACACAAAAGACAAGCAACGACTTTTGAAATAAGCAAGCTAGAGCTGGGTCCTGAGATACAACAGCATTAAAAATGTAGACCACACACATGCACACAGATCCTGTTGTGTGCTTTCAAATAGTTTCTCTCAAGCCATCAAGTCAGGATGTGGGAGGCAATTTAGATAGAGTAATGTGCCCTGTCTGAATATCCTTAGCAGTTATTCTTCACCAGCAAATGTGACAGTAGGAGCAAGCAAAATAGAAAGATTGGACAGATTGGAGTGATACATCATATTCAGCTGCTTCATGCAAGCTTTGAAAACATTTTCTCTTCCAGGAGCAAAGACAAAAAAATGACTTTCTTTTCTAAAGATCATTTTAAGAAAACATGGTAAATATACCAAGGTAAACAAGGTAAAAGCACCAATACTGTTTGCATGATGTAATTCTGGCTATGCTCTGACCCGCTCTGCTACTTAGATGTTTCTGTAAATAATGTTAGGCTTTCTTTTAAATTAAAAATGAAAGGAGGTTGCAGTTTGATAAAAGAAAACAGGGAAGGAGGGACTCACCTTTTCACCTTTCGAGCCAGGATCACCTTTCAAGCCTGGAAGACCTGGAGGTCCCTGCATGACAGACGCATTGAAACATTTATATCCCTCAGAAAAATCAATCATAGCAATTAGAAAACTCTCTTAGAAGAAAGGGTGGAGACGGAAAGAGAGAGTGTAATGAAACAAATGTAATCAAACAAGACAAGAAAAATCCATAAAATATGAGGTCAACAAGGGCAAAACTGTGCATGCATTTTGGTTCAGTGGGCTGTGGGTAGGAAGTTTGCTGAAGAGAAAGAAATCTGGTTACATAAATGAATTCAGACAGAGAGAGAGGGCAGGACAGACTCTGGATACTTACCATCGGACCTGGTGGACCATCCTGTCCTGGGGCACCGGGCAGCCCTTGTTCACCCTGTGAAAAACCATTCAATTGTAGAGAGCATTATGGGCTGCTGTATTTTCACCGCTCTAACATTGATTTCCTGTGTGCAACTCGATGATTAATAGCCCAAACAGGGAGGGAAAGTGTGCTGGAATAAACAAGTAAAACTAAAGTATAAGCCAAATGGGAGTATTGATTATTCCATGAAGTCTATCATCATGCCTTAGTAGTGCTTCTATACGTGTGTACACTGTAGGTGTTGGCTCATGTCTCTTTGAGAACACCGCTACAGCGCTTTGTAGCAGCATTCATACAAAAGGAACTTTTGCTCCAAATCTTTCACCAGATGGAGAAGTGGGGGAATACATTTGTACTATCTCATATTATACATTTGTAATAGGATGCCATGTAAATTAAATTCAAGAGGCAGAAGTAGCCTTGGGAATCATGTAATCCTACAAAAATCACTGTGGTTGTAATGACTTACAACAGGGCCAGGGATTCCGCGCAGACCCTCTGGACCTGGCTTCCCAGGAGGTCCTTGGGGGCCAACAGGTCCCGTTTTACCAGCAGGACCCTCAGCACCTGCTTCACCCTTTGTGTGGATATAGAAAAAAAAAATCAAAATTAGACAGAAAACAAGTAATAATTTTCAATGTTTTTTAACCTATGAAGGAACTACATTGTTTTTATTTCCAAAATTCGTGCCAAATAAAGTAAGTAAACATCCGGTGTTTTTAAATTTTTTTATTTAAATATAAATGTAGAAAAACGATAGAACTTGTTGGAGTACTCTTTACAAAATCATGTTGTCTGATGACCTCTAAAATGTACTACGCATTAACTTTGATGTCTTGTTGTCAAGCCGTCTTTGAAGCCTCTAAGAGTGTCAGAGTGTTTTTCATAAGAACTCAGGCCTATAGAGTCGAAAATAATCATGCAGTTTGCATATCATTCAAATGTCAACAAGTAAGCGAGGCTCTGAAATAATACTCCCCTCTGGTCCTTTGAATAAACCTTAGAACAGACACAAGAATAGATGTTCTAGTGCTGAATACCGACCGCGTCAGAATAAAAAAGGCAGTTCATGGGGTACACGGAGAAAAGTTACAGTAAATCAAGTCTGAGCTGAGAAGAAAGTGGAGATTACAGGCTTACTGCAAAGCTCTAAACACAGTTTCACAGGATTTCCTGCTTCACTTGGAAACAGCTGCACTGCTTTCTGTTTCAGATGGGTAAGATTGTTTCAAGAAGCAGAATGCTTTTCATGCTGAGAGGCTTTTACATGATGCAAATATTGAAATAACCGATAAGTTTACTGAAGGATCACAAAACTGTTCACATTTTAACTATATTTTGCCTGAAGTAATTGCATTCTATGGCAGGAGCAATAAAAGGACGGATCGTGCTGCTTGAGTCAACTGATGATAATTGATTCTGAGAACAACATATGTATGGATTTCTACCCTCATGGAAATAAGCAAATTACGGAGGATGACAACTGACTATCGTATCATCATATCCTTGTTCAGGAAGCAGAACAATAGAGTTTAAAGTTGTATCCAGATTTGTATATGTTGTCTGAAATGGAAACTAATTTATCTTTTAAAAAGAAGTCATCTGAGTTGACTTTCTTGAGCAAAGCAGGGAATAATTGTTACCTTAGCGCCCTTTTCTCCTTGCCTGCCCTCTGCTCCAAGAGCTCCAGGAGGTCCCTAAGGAATGAAAGGATAGAGTTTCAGTATTACAGCACCACACACTAAACAGCAATATACAAGAAGGTGAAGAAAGGTGTTCCTAAAATCTGTGTCGGTGCATTACAACACAGTACAGTAGGTTATACTATGAGCAAGTCTGAAGCTACTATTGTAGCTCCAAAGTCTTGATTTGTGATTACACACCTGGGTTTGAAATCACGCAAAAACAGCTTTTTATTTGGTGCTAGATTCTGTAGTTTTGGTACAATAAAACTATCAGAAATTAGATCTTCTTTAAAACAACAGATTGGTCTGTGAGATCATGGTTTGAAGCACCTTTAACCTGGATCCAACTGATACAATGCAGGAAAGGAGGCTTAATTATCCATTATTTGGTCCAAGTTTGGTCAAATATTAGACCTGAATGTCTTTTGTTGGCAGAACAATTTCCAATACAGTTTGTAATAATAGAATAATCCTAATCCATAATAAAGAACTTACACTTTGGCTGAACAAATAACTTTTTTTAATTTAAAGCAACTGGCTATTTTTCTGTTAGGACAAAACAATTTATCAATAAATTGATGAATGCATCATGGAAATGTTGGTAAATTGTCTCAATCGAATGCATACTTTGGCTTCAAGGATCATGATCTTGGTGCTGTTGACTGGCTTAATTACTAAATCCATTCACCTGTCTAACTCTTCCCGGTTTTTCATCACTGCTCATCTGATCCACCTGCTCCTGTCTCTATTTAAGGTGCTTGCATCCAGTCATCAGGGCCAGATTATTCTTATTCTCTCTAGCCAGTGGTGAGAGTGTTTTTAGAGTTCCTTGGTGTTTCTGATTTCTCGATTCTGAGCTGTTTGGTCTCTCAACCACTGAGCCTGACTTTTCCAGTCTGATCTCAGTGGTGAGAGTGTTTTTAGCCCACCTGAGTTTTTCTGATTACCTGATCCTGTTCTGCCTCTTAACCACTGAGCCTGCCTGTTCCCGTCTGAACGGTTTGGCTGATATATCTTCGGACTCCTGGACCTCTGAGCCTGCCTGCTCCTGTTCTGATCTGTTTGCCTGACCTGGCTTCAGACTCCTGGACCTCTGATCCTGCCTGCTCCTGTTCTGATCTGTTTGCCTGGCCTGGTTTCGGACTCCTGGACCTCTGAGCCTGCCTGCTCTTGTTCTGATCTGTTTGCCTGGCCTGGCTTCAGACTCCTGCATATTCTCAGGGCTGCAGCATCCGGGAAACTCTGGGTGGCGCCAACCACATCTTGCTGGCAACCCACCGGCTGGATCATACCTCCTTCTGTGGGCATGGACTAAACTTGTAAACCAGGTTAGCGACTCACATCCATAATCTTCCTCCGTTAGATTTACATGTTCAGTAACCCGTGTTTTCCTCTCTGCAGAGTTTCCTGCCTTAGGCGCCCTAGCCGCTGCTACTGCAGATCAGCAGCCCATTGTTTCAATAAATGCTTTTTGAATAATCACACTGTCTGCCTTGCCTGAATACTGGGTCCTTTGTTCTGAGTCATGAAACCTGTTATAAACAAAGAAACCTAAAAATATGCTTGTAATTATCGATGCCCCTAAAGGATAGAAATAAAACATCATTTTTGTTTATCAAAAAAGAAGAGTTTTATGTCTAATAGAAAAAGCCAGTTATGTTTTTAAAATAATAAACATTGTGAAAGGTTGAAAATGACCAGCTTTCTCCCTTTCCAATGGTAGTAGACCATTTATTGATAAGCTTGAAGGCCTCCTGACCATCTCCCTAATATTTAGTCTTTTTTACCTCAGCTTCTCTTTCAGATTAAATAAGATATTAAAACATTAATACCATTAAACATTTACTTGAATACTAGATTTGCCTGTTAAGCAAACTAAACAAAAATCAATTATTCAATGCTAATGTCGCACCCCTCCATCCCACAAAAATAAGGATCTTTAATTCAAGAGTTTTTTTTTTGTGCCTTCTAAGCTCCTAAGACTATTGGTATTATACTTTATTTTCCATTAGATTCCTTAGTGACTATTTGTCCTGTTTGATAAATGCAAAGCAGAAACATTCTTCAAACACAGAAACTAATCCAATGACATCAAACGTGCGCCGCTTCTGCTACGTCAAGATCTGTTTGAGTGAGTCTCCTTTGTCTGCCCACAGAAACAAACAATCATGCTGAGAGATTCAAATGGAACACACAGCCTTCTTCAATCACGCCAACGTTTGCTCGGTCATATCTTCTCTCCGGTCAGATTCTCTCCAACCCACAAGGATCCCTTTCAACTCCACCTCTAGTCTCCATCTTCAAACCGCCCTCCATCGTGATTCTGCTCTGATCAGCCCCACGCTGGCCTTAGTGTTGTTGACTGAGAGCTTATAATGCGATCTCTCCTCTGGTCTTGGAGCTTTCATCTTCTCCTGATTTGTACCTCTTACTGGTGGTGAAGAGGCCGGCTCTTCATCAGCACAAAGAACCATTTCAGTAGTGATATATTAGACTGCAGAGGGTGTTGGTGTATGGCTGCACTCCTCATGTCAAGGTTCTCCAAGCACTCTTTTTGTTAATTCTACATTGCTTTGTGCTTCAAAGGCTGATTATCTAGGTTTTCACTGGATAACACTTTTTCTGATAAAAGTTCAGTGCTGTCTCACAGCCCGGTAAAAATAGTTAATGTCTGATTAAATCAAGAAAGCTCTTCAGCTTTTAATCAACACTAAAACAGAAATACATTTCTAATAAATAAAGCAACGCAATAAATTGAAAAATGTGGACAGCTATTGTATTTTCTTTACCAAGAATCAACAAAAATGCTTAAAAAACTGTTAAAATGAGCAAAATAAAGAATGTAGTAAAAGATTCAAAAGGTTAAAAAGATCTCTTGCTAAGAAATTACACATTCAGAGGACAGACCTGGAGGTGAGTACTGATCATTTTAGACCCTCTTTCCTTCCTAAGCCTTCTAACACCTCTCACTGACTACAAAATAGCCCTTTCCTTTCCTTAATCCTCCAGCCATTCCAGTGCTGCACATGTCTATACCATGATGATAAACCGAAGCATTGCGAAAACAATCGACTGTGGTTTGAAAATGCAGCACAGCTTTGTTATTGTCGTGGGAAAAGTAAACCACTAAAAAACAGATTTAGTATTTTGTTTTTTATTTGTTGAGGCTGCCTGGGTGGTGTAGCATCTCTGTATTCGCTTTCCTTATGAAGATCGACAGACATAGTAAAGGTCTGTGAGATAAACTGAGATGTGATTTAAAAGATATCAGATCTTAATACAATATGCTTAAACACCTTTTATTCTGCATCTGGGTTATAAACACATCAGATTCCCCTAAAAAGCAGATTTTCCCCCAGCTTTTTTTTTAAAGCAAACAAAAAATGCTAAATGGAGGGAAATAGAAAAGGATTGATGTCTAAAATAAATCAACACACTGTTCAGATTAATGTTTTGTTCATTACATTTTTTTATGTAAATGGACCCAATGTCTGAAAACCAGGGATAAGTTTACAGTTTCAAAGAAATTTTTGAATTTTAATAGATGCTTGTTTTTTTTTTTTGGAAGAATTAATACAATTTTAATATTTATCAATATAATTGAAATGATCAATTTTGTTTGACAATGGGTCTTCATGTTAAATTTTTTTTTCAACAGTTATTTTAATTGCACTGCAATTGAAAATATCTTGGGGACAAAACTGACTGATTGTGTCAAATGGTGAGAATTTCAGCAACTTATGTTCATTGCTTTGTTTAAGGCTATCCCTTTGTGGGATTTGAAGTTGTCTAGTGACTAAACTATCTGCAGATGTATATGGTTGCACCCAGAGATGGCAAAAGTACTCACTTTCTGTACTTGAGTAAAAGTACAGATACTTGTGTTAAAATTACTCTGGTAAAAGTGGAAGTACTGATTAAACTTCTTTACTCAAATAAAAGTAACAAAGTACAGGCTTGTAAATTTACTTAAAATATAAAAGTAAAAGTAGAAACCACTTTTTTCATGCCGTTGCCTGCATTTTAAATGGATGTCTGCCAATAGGACTAGATCTCCGTTGTGTTCATTTTCAATCATCTCGTCGTCCATACTACTATGCTAACGCCACCGCCACCAAGCTGCAATGATTTGCCGCCAATGAATACCGCCGAATCTGTAGATTCATCTTGTAGTGGTGCGTCAAATGCAACGTAGATTCCCATCCAATTAGATTGAATTTGGTATTGATGACGTGAAAAATAATAACGGTAACTCCATTGAAATGATTCAAAACTAAAGTAACAAGCCAATTTTTTAAAATGTAAGGAGTAGAAAGTACAGATATTTGTGTAAAAATGTAAGGAGTAGAAGTAAAAAGTCGCCATAAAAATAAGTAGTAAAGTAAAGTAAAAATATCAGAAAAATCTACTTGAGTACAGTAAAGTATTTGTACTTCGTTACTTCCCATCTCTGGTTGCACCCCAGTACCCTTCAAATTCAGAACACACTGTAATATCTATGTGAATAATAAAATATTTAGCCTTTGTAAAAAAACTTTATTTTTATCCTAACAATAAAAGCCAGAATTATATTTTAACAAAGAGCTTTTAATTTCCTCAGTTGGGTGCTGGTCCGTTAGGTCTCCCTGCTATTGCTATAAGACAGTATTTCTCCTGACTTTATCCTTCCCACATAACAAATTAAATTGAAAATTCTCAGTTTCTAAACTTATACTATTGATTTCACTATTAAAGCTTTATGTGTGGGTGGTTATTATGTTGTGCGTTGAGGCTTGAGTCCAGATTTATGCTTTCTAATTTAATAACTTTCCTGCAACTCTTGGTTGACTTGTCTTCACTTTTTCTTTCATGCTTTGTTACAAATGTCTCATCTACAGATGTGAAAATGAACATAACTATAAACAAATATACAAAGAATTAAATATGAAATATAAAAATGCTGCTATAAGGCGTTTATCTAATGCTGTTTTCTGTAGGCAGTCAGAAAACAGTCAGAAAACCTCAATCGTTGGTTTTCATTGTGCTTTTTTGGGTATTAATTGGGCCGAGTCATATCTGTCTGAGTTTCTATTGACATTTTAAGATCTGCTTGTCAAAAATGATTAAAGGCAGTAAAAGGGACAGTGTCTGTGTCAAGTGAAACAAGACGTCAAATGACAAGATAACCGCATCACGATGAAGACATTCAATGATTACAGCTTTCGTTATTTGTTTTAATAGCGGTTGAATCTACCACCTTTTTTTTTTTTTTCTTTTCTTACAAATCTTTTAAAGCACTTTACAAGATGCATCTTATGCTTCTGTTTTGCAGCTGCTGTCTGTCAGGCAGCCGTGGATCGATAATGTGTCAGACTTGCTGCACATCTTTTGTTGTTTTTTTTTTCACGGACACAAGAACATAAACTGGAACCCAGAGCTCTATTTTTTTTTTTCAGCTTTTTGTCTTTTTTTTCTTTTAGTAAGCCTTTCAATTTCTTTCCAAGGGGGAAAAATGATTCATGATTTTCACATCCTGACATTCATTTCTTCGTAGGCTTTAAAAAGGCTTTACTTCACAGATAGCGTAACACCTTGACCCTGTAAATCACCCACTTTGTTTTTGCCTCTCTGCCTTTAATGAGAATGAATCTCTCCAGCTTTAGAGCCAAAATTGGGTTGTTGAGGAGGAGTTGCTGCCAGGTGAAGCAATATTTGACCACTGGCAGCATAAAAATGCCCACAGGCATGTAATAAAAATCCTCTTTTTATATAAAAAATGACAAGGGCAGTAGAATTTTTTTAAATAAAAAACAATTAAACAACAGGAGCATTATCTACCTGAAATTGGACTGTGAGAAGAAAACAATCAGTGCACCCAAATAACTACTGGAGGGAAATTAGGTCTAACAGCCAAAGACTTACTCTCTTGCCAGGTGGACCAGGTGGGCCAGCCTCTCCTGATGGACCAGGGGGTCCCTGGAAACAGAACCAAGAATGATGAGAGGAGGGAATGGGTCATTAAATCACACAGCTTGCTGGACAGTAACGGCTCAGTAACCTCGACACAGTCAATAAGAGTAACTCATACATTGATAAATGGCTATACTTCTTCCTCCAGCTATCGTTTCTAGTGAAGTGCAACCGATTGTAGCATCTGTTTTAGATTTATCTAGGTCACAAATTGACTACACTGTTTATTTTTTTACATAGCAAAATATAGGGAATATTTGGAGAAATTAAACAGAATCACTATTATTTCAACCAACTACATTGTTCTAATTGAAATGTTTGACAACAGTCTGTTTAGATAACAAATTTCACTCTAACAATTTAGAATTTACTTGAAGATTTTGCTTCAGTTAATTTTCATGTATCTCATTAACTGTGCATCCATAAAAGGACACTATCGCCGACATTTCATTATTGACATATTCTAAAATAATATTCATCAATAAATATATGTAATGCTTTAGCAGCAGTCCTGTAAGAATGGTTATAAGAGGTAATTAGGTTTTTTTTTTGTTGGAGCAAGATTTCATGTTTGTACCCCGCTTTAGGACGTTTAAATAATACGGTAATGCTAAAGTCTCACTTTCAAGCAAGTTGAGCTTCCTGACCGAAATATAGTTAAGCACTAAACACAAAATATAACAGCGTATCTTAACTGCAGTCGTCAGTAAAGCATTAAATACCCCCTTTCGGAATTTACTTTGAGTTTATATTCAGGTTTAGCTTGTTTAGTCGCTATGTTAACGTTAAAGTCAAATGTTCATGCTAACCTTCCTGATTAGGAAGCAGTTTAGGCCAACAATCCTTTGGTCGCCATTTGAAATGTTTACATACCACCATTTTAAATTTAAACAGAATTTCATACCTTAAATACAAATCAGGTCATTTTTTTTATTATTATTTTTTTTTACTTTTTAAAATCAGGGATGAAACAGCCTTAAGTTTTTAAACTTGATGAGTTCTATTTAAAAATACTAACTGAAATCACCCGCCATATTGTTTAAACCTGTCATTTCTCTTCCTGTCTTTTTTTATTAGTTGTAATTACAAAGAAGAAAACTTAATTGTATTTGAGGATAATTTCAAATAGCCCTTACATCTAAGCTAGAATCAAGCTTCAGAAACACAAACAAATATGTGAAAACAATAGAAATTCTTTTTTTCCTTTTAATTCTATCGGTTTCATTCCAAGCTTGTGTACAAGGGGCTTTGATTTGTTGTTTTATCACAGAGTAGCTGCATTAATCTTAATTTTTATTTTAAGATTATTAATGAATAATCTTCAAAGTACATTTTTTTTACTCTATTTTAAAGAATATTGACTACACATCTTAGGTTAAACTTTTGCACAATCAGTGTGTTTTGAAATATTTATTGGAAGTAAAACTATAACTGGCTCTATATTACAGAATAAGCCACAAAGAAGAAACAAATGAAAAGATGATTTTACTCTAGTATATGCTTATTATGGTTGTAAGTAAAATATAGATCATTAAAATACATGCATTCTAAATTAAATAAATCATCGACAACTTACTGGTTGACCAGGCTCACCATCCTCTCCTTTCTCTCCTGGTTCTCCATCAGTACCCTGTAAAACATGTATGTGCAGATTAAATAAAGCTAAATGGAAAGGATAAAAAAGCCTTCATTTGTTCCAATTAGTATACAATCTTAGCATGAGTCACAAAAAAAAGAATAATTTTATCTGCTAAAACAAAGCCGGGGATATTCATTCTTACTTACAGCAACACCTGGCTCTCCAGGGGGGCCTGGGTCTCCAGGGAAGCCAACAGGTCCCTGTAATAGAGATAAATTAGACACAAAATAAAAATGTGAGAAGAACATCTTAGAAAAAGCGGCAGAGAAATAATAAGCTTAGAAATGGAATTTGGAATGTGGGAGGTAATTTGGACAGTGATTTAGTCCTTGGTTACATACAACCTGTGAAGGTAATTTAATGAACTTAATGATGATGTTGCAAATCCAAGAGAGCAGACCTCATTGCATCCCATTACTGTGCAGGCATAAAATCTAATCTTCCTCAATAAAAAGGCTTTTTAGCTCTTGAATATAGGATCGGGTAAAATGACCCAACTTTGGGCTCTGCAAGAGTTTTTTTCTTTTTTAAAGCAGGTTGTGACTAGCCATAAGTAGATAGAGTTTTACAGGTTTTCACAGCATATTAGTCAGACTTACAGGGTTGCCCTTCGGACCATCATCTCCAGGGGGTCCTTTGGCGCCAGCAGGTCCAGCAGCTCCAGGGGGTCCTGCTTCTCCCTTTTCTCCTCTCTCACCTTTAGGTCCCTACAGTGATGGTGGAATGGAGGAGCGTTTCTTATATCAACATCAAAAGAAGCTGAGGGTTTTTTTTTCTTTTCTGTCTACATCAAACTGAGTTGAGGGAAAGCAGTTGTGCAGCCAGAGACTACTGGCACATATTGGATCTAAAGAAGATCTTGGATTGCTTAACAAAGGGCACCAACCCTGGATGGTCAACACTGCTGATGTGAAATAAGATGAAAGGTCCAGACGTCTTTATGTGCTCTTTGAAATGATGGAGCTGAGCCTCTGGATAGTTATGAACTCACTTTTTTTTCTTTTTTTTTATAAATCTACCTAATGGAAATATAAAGAAACATGATTTAAACACATAACCTGATCTTCTGCTTTCTTTTTATGAGCTGGAAGTCTTTGTGGCACCAACAGAGTTTTGCACCTTTTTTCCCTTTCATTAAAGCCATAAAAACACTCACATTCACTCACTTGTGATCTGATGGCACATCTAATGGAGATCGCTCCAAGAATCATTAATTGCTGCATCAGCTTTGTGTCAGTCAGCTATTCTCCGCTATAGAGCAGCGCTCTACCAGAACTAAAGACATTTTCTAATTTAACTAACCCTCTAGCTTTTAAGGCCAGTAAATAAAACAATACACTCAGTTTAAAGGGGTATTTTGCAGCCTTTTTGTTGATTTTACTCTGCATATCAGCTAAGTAGCATTCATATATTGACATCGTTACTGCTCTTATTCTGGTTACCTTCATTATTTCATTTTTTTTTGGTATTTCTCTGTTCTAAAGAACAGAACAGTAATGTTTGAACTTTCAACTTTCTAAAGCTTTGACTTTCTACAAGTCCCATTCAACCTTTTTAGTCATAAGGGAGTACAGTTAATTTAACGATTAATGTTTTTCGGAAGCTTCTGCATATAAACAACAAACGCAAACCAAAATAAACAAATCCTTTTAAATCAACATTAGCTGAATTCAGTAGAACAGTAATGTGTACTCAGAAATGGGAGTTTTAATTAATTTTTTCTGAGCAAACACCTTCAAATCAGAACCATCACACAACTCGTCCTTGTAATTCCGCCTTAAGAGTCTGAAAGGAGACTCAATTTGGCAGGACATGTCCTCCTGCCGTGCAAAGCAGTGAAGCCACGCTGAGAAGAGCCAACAGTCTAAATGTGAATAGCAATTACTTCTATTGTGATGGACGCACAGCAGCAGTCCTCTCATTAGATCGGATGCTGTTTCATATCTGCCCTCAAGCTATGCAGAATATACTATCTGAGATACCCAGCACGTTCATTCTGCGGGAAATAAAACGACAACAGAGCTATGTATATGTTAGACTAGTCAGAGCGATGACAACTTTGAATCAAAAATCTGCAGGAAAATGTAAAGCAATGCTTTCAATGTTTTCTTACCCCAGTTCCAGGCTCTCCGGGTGGTCCTGGGTTTCCAGCCTCACCTTGTTCACCCTGTGGATTTATAAATGTCAGTGTCTGAACTGGTAAACCTTCAAGCTGACGCATGGAGAGATTTCCAAACTTCGGAGGGAAATTGTTTGCAGTTTCTTTCTGTTACTGATTTGAATGACATATATAAGCATTAGAGCATTTAATATTGTTCAGTATATCCATGTTTTTAAGAGTTATGTCAGTTTTGCTGAACTGCATGACACATAAAGGAATTTTCTCTAAAACACTAATAAAAATACTTTTCTTTTTTCAGATGATATTTAGATGTCATCTCCATTTTACAATCATGACATTGTTCTGGTAAAACACCCTATAGAGCCTGCTGGGGGTCTTACCTTCTCTCCTACTGATCCTACGGGGCCCACACCACCTGGAGGACCTTGTGGACCCTACAGGAACGAAAAGAGAAAAAGATAAGTCATTATTCCCTGTCCCGTATCCTTATCAATATATTTATATACACTATATCCCTTATCCATCGAACAGCTTATGACTAGAGTTAATGCAAGATTCAGTAAAAACAATTTAAAACTATTTTTAGGCTTATTGGATTTAATTGTGCAGCAGCCATTGATTTTTTTTTTGTGATATATGTATCTATCAATAATTTTTTTAATTAACAGAACAATCTAAGCTATTAAAGGAATGTTTTTACTTTTTCTCTATAAAAAAGCAAGTTGAAACAAGAAAGAATAATAATAGCACATTTACAATGAATTGTAAACAGTAAAAATATAAAATGGTAATTTAGATTAATATTTATATATATATATATATATATATATATATATATATATATATATATATGAATAATCAAACAACAAATGATGCTTTGAAGGAGTTTTTTTTTTTACAAAATGGGGATACTCTAGATAGATAGATAGATAGATAGATAGATAGATAGATAGATAGATAGATAGATAGACAGACAGACAGACAGACAGACAGACAGACAGACAGACAGACAGACAGACAGACAGACCTAATACTCTAGATGAAATTTATATTATACTTAGTTTGGTGAAAGAATAGCATACATAGTTGCTACTAAGTATGCTATTGTTTCAGCAAATGTCATGTTTTAGATTCTGAAAACTTCAATAAATGATTTAATTACTTGATGATTATTTCAATAATCACTTTATCATTTCAGACAAAAATCAACAATGGAAACTAATCTAATAATTCACTCCTTATTAACTTAGGTTAAACATAACTTTTTCCACCCACAGCTTTTTTTTGGCGTATGTGCTCATTGCTTTTAAACAATTGTGATTGACTTTAATATCTTTAACATAGTTTATCACCAGATTCATTGGTTTTAGCTATCTAATTAAAAAACTTTACTTTAAAACAACCTCATTAGAAACCCACACTGCCGTAATGAAAGAGATTGAAGTGGAATGGGGAACTAGAACTTATTTCATTTTCTTGAGTTAAGAAAACATCGGTTTCTTGTGCATACTTATTATGTAGGTTTGATGTAAATGTTGATGAATATTCTTATTTTTTTATTGCACTACACCATGATCCTTGTAGTTCTTTTACATACATGTTCAAACATTCAAGTTCTTCCAACCAAACTACAAGAGATGGAACAGATGAAAGACACCACCAGAATTCTTTAAAATATTTTAAAAGGAAAACAGCTAAAATTTTTAGGTGATTAAATGAAATATTTGAGAAAAGCTGGGGAAATCCTAAATCATGTATTTTGTTATAAAATTGAGTGCAGTAGATCATTTAAAAAGGCAAGTCTCACAATATGATTTATCTTCATAAGAAATACGTACATCAGCTCCACTGGGGCCTTGAGGACCTCTGGGACCAGGAGGACCAGGAGGACCCTGCAAAAAACAGTAAAGCGTTATGTTGCTGTGATGGATATAAAGTTTAATGGATAAAAAGCAGGTATTTTTCTCACCATGGGCCCAACATCGCCATTTTCTCCCTTTTCGCCCGGAGGACCAGGAAGTCCCTAGAGACGAAAAACAATGATCAAACATGTTTTTACATAACAAAAATGATAGAAAACTAAAAATATAATCACGATTTGAAAAAAAAAGAATTAACATGATAATTATAACTGGACAATTTTAAGCTGAATTGTTACTGATTGGTTGTTTTTGAAACTGAAAATCAAAACTTCTTCCTACCAGTGCATATACCATTTTATAAACACTATCAGGTCAAGTTGACTCCATTATAGTGATTAAGGATTAAGACAAATGAAAAACATTTTTAAGTTTTAAAGTAATATAAAGCAACTTGTTTAAAAAGGAGAATGTGTTTTCTGCAACATCTTGACATATTGAGAGAGAGCAAGAGTTTCAGCACCAAACAGGAAGGCTAAACATTGTTTTACTTTATTCTTTAAAGCTTTTAACCTTCTGTCATTAAACAGGCGGGATTTGAAAATGTACACAACTAGCTAAAAATTTTAGGGTTCAAGAAAGGATTTACATTAAATTTGAGTCAAGTTAGACATGCTCGCTAGGCTAATGTCTACTTAAGATGCAAAAAAAATTTACAATCTATTGACTTTCTATCCACTTTCTCTTTATATTAAATAGTTCCTCTGGCACACATGTTGCAGACATGTCTTCTGCACTTTAAGTACTGTAAATAATCAATGTCAGCAGAATACATATTAATCTTTACAGTATATATATCATAGTTTTTGAAGAAAACATTGAAAATTTGCCATAAATTTAGAACAGTCCATGACTGATAGCATCTGATGAACAACACTGATGAGCTGTTGCATGAAGAAGCTTTTCATTTGTTTGCATCATTAACTATACAGCTACTGAGATTTAATTTGACCGCAGGAATACATTGTCCTGATTCTCTGTGTCAGACTAGGCATAAATTAATCAGCGAGAATGAATAAGAATTCATGTTTTACCCACTGCTGCACCCAATTACATGTTTATTGAATTATAAAAAAAAAAAAAAGTAATCAACAGTGCAAGGTTAAGAATAAGTTTACTAAATTAAACCGTGTTTTAGAATAAGAGGTGCCTCAGATATCCTATAAACGAGTACAGGACTTCTACGGTTCAGCTGCCATTTCTGCACCCAAGGAAACAAACAGCTTGTGTTGGTTTTAATTTTTCCTGTCAATAACCTGTATATGTTGACTCCAAGGTGCAGAAATTAATCTGGCTCGCTCATGCACAGCAAATGAGCAGCATGTTGGAGACCTTACGTGTGTTTGATCCCTGACATTTCTGTCGGTAATTGGTGTGATTAAACTGCTGCGGTTTGCTTTTTGTGTGTTTCCTCTTGATCTGGGGCCGCTTTGTCATCAATAAAAGGTGTAAGGTTGTAAAAAAAAAAATTAAATAAGAGGAGGCATAAAAGAAGTTTCTGCTCAAGGAACTTACCGACTGCCAATCAGTACAAGTTTTGTGTTTGGGTATAAATATGGCTCTCCATCTAATTGTCTGTATCTCCATTCTTCATACTTTTTTTTGAAAAGCATTGTCCCTGGCTGATTGCTGCTTGTCTGCCCCACCCCATGCTGAGAAGCATCATTTGTGTAAAGGTCTCCCCTAATGCTAAAATCGGTTGCAGTGGTGCTAATTATGCAGCCCGGTAAATGAGCTTGATGAGGAACAGACTGTTAGAGTAGGTCAGTTCATGCAATTAATGGGATTGTGATGGGAAGTGAATTACTTCCAATTAAAAGTCCATCGAATACGATCCTGCTGAGAAAGAATAGCACCAAGGAATGATGAGCAGCAGTGTGTGTAATTTCATGAAGACAATGACCCTGATCTCTGCTGTAAACTTCTAAAGTGTTAGGTTTTAGAAGTTGATTACTAATAAATAGATAATTACACATAAATTGAATGCAACCATGGGAAAGGCTGCCTGCCTTGTGCTGTCTATTGAGGACCAAAAAAAACATAATTAAGACTCATAGAGGCTTCATGAGAACCATGTGGCAGAAGAATAGGATGTATTTTTGAATGGCATTGAAACGTTGCATTGGTTTCACAGAGCATTGCACATGTGATGCAGCTGCTAATGTGGGTTTTGGAGGTGGTCTCTGAAATGAGGTGAGAGGTTGTAATCATCTCAGGTCACCACATCATGCCCCACAGATCCAATTAAACTGTGCCAGGGCATGGTGGAGGATGAAAGTCAATGTCGCTACAAGGAGTCCGCGCAGGTAATGAATTGATTCTGATTCTCCTCATTTATTTAGCCAGCTATGGCTGTCATGGTTTCAGAATTGCAGTTCTTGTTTTTTCTTGTTGCTGCATATTGGACTGCATTGCATGATAAATCTTATCATTTACATCATGTTGTTAAGACCTTTTGAATAGATTCCTGATGTAGTGAAAAACTAACCAAAACGTTTGATGCATATAGTAGTACCATACTGACAAGAATATAGGACGACCTTTATTATAAGACAAACCCCTCTTTCCAGGACCAACTTTTAGGAACAAAACAAAAAACCAAAAAGAAACAGACTGATAAACCAAATTTATTTGATATAAAAAACTATTTCATATTAAAGTGCTAAAAACTTCATTGAAATATTATGGCATTTAAAGATTTGTGCAATTAAACAATAAAAAAGTGAAAAACAAAAAACACAGTAGGCTACTGATAAATTAAATTGAAATCTTGCAACAACTCGAATGCGATCTGAACTTGAATCTGCATGGGGCTTTTACTCACAGAGGTCCCGCCTTGCTGCACTCTATGTCACTCCTACCCTCACCCTGCAGTGCTGCAGTGTTTTGATAAGATTTTCTTTTGCTGTTTGCATTTTTCTGTTTTTTTCGAATGTGCCATCTTCTGACATCGCACTTTGTAACTCCATACTTCTTTGCTGCCTAAAAGTTTTTTTCATGCCTCCACTACGTTGAACACCATTATTTTAAAATAAAAATATTTAAATATGCATCATAACTCTGCCTCAAATGTCTGCAAACTTGTCTGACTTTTGATCCACTCTGCTCTGGGCAGAGACTCTCCATTTGTTGCATTCTTGTCACTTTGTCTCTGTTGTGGTAGAAAGATGACGGCTTTACAAAATAATTGGCGCCCTCTGCTGTTGCATTTCTGTAGCGACCCTAGACAACTGTCAGCCTCTATAATTGGTTAGCCCCTGATTATAAGACGATGCCACGTTTTTAAATCGTTTTTAACAACAACAAAAAAACCTCATCTTATCTGTGGGCAAATACATTATATCACTGCCCCTACCCTACCTATTGCTGCACACAGCTACCGATCCGCTTAACAAGAAGCAGAAATTTGACTCCTCTTAGTTCCCTAGTTTTAACTTATATAGTGCTTTATTATTCCAGAGGAGTGCAAAGTGCTTCACAGTACAATCCATTTCCATTTATTTGCTGACATTTACACGCTGATGGTGGTAAGCTACATTGTATCCACAGCTGGCCTAGGGCACGCTGACAAGATGAACTTCTATCAATCCCACCAACAGTAGGTAAGGCGAGTCAACTGCAAGCCTGCAAGACATTGGTTACAGGATGATCCCCAACTCATAAGTGAGCATAATCCCAGGTGAATCGGTAAGTTAGTATGTGTGGCTAAAGCAGCTTAAAGAGGTGGAGCCAGTTATGAGATTAAAAACATATAAAAACGGCAACATATTCAAGCTGATTCTTAAATATAAATTTGTTTTGTTGGTTCAGATCCCTTCACATTGACTCACATCTGTTGAGTTTTAAATAGGTGAACAGAAAATGTCTTGAAGTTACGACTATGACCTATGAAAGGATCCAAATGCCACCTCTGAATCTCTTATTTTTCAGGAGGGGCAGAGATGTGTGGAAGCATTATCACCAGATTGTGACTCAGACCAAACGCTGCTGCAGGACAGAGACAGTCTCTTATTAGAGTCTAAAGTTGACAAAATATAATGGTGAATATAATTGTTCAAAAAAAGGCTCCATTTGACTGAAGCAAAGGACTGCCTGACAGCATAATGGCACAGAACTTCAAAAATTAACTTTGATGGGATGAAAGGGATACAACATTTTTTTTCCTCTAGACAGGATATATTTAAAACTTTTGCTAGCTTGTTACCCTAGTGTGATTTAAATTTATAGAAATTGGTCGCTATGGCATATTTACATGTGAACTTTGGAATTCATTTAATAGGCACTATCCCATCTCAAATAAATAAAATAAGATAAATACAATAATGAGGACTGAATGAGGGATTGAATGCTGTATTCGGACTCGTCCAAAAGGGTTTGTGTGTTATGTAAATACAAAGAAAGTCAACTTCTGCTCTGAACCTGTACTGTACAACTATAGCCTGAACAGTGAGTGTTTCAACCTGAACAGTGAGTCATCTCAATGCAAAGATGATTCATCAATAATGCTGATGCTGTATGTTATTACGGCTAAGTATGGCACCAACCTGCAGACCAATGGGACCAGGGGGTCCAGGGAAACCTCTTGAACCCTCATCTCCCTTCTGTCCAAACATCCCCTGTTGACCTCTGGGACCAGGCTCTCCATCAGATCCCTGAGAAACAACACCTAGATTGAAGCTGTAACCATCTGAAGATATGTACCATAGTTATTTCTTTATCAACCTTTTGCTCAGTCAGTCTTTATTAGAAAGAGATCGAAACATTGGACAATACATGCATATTTTTGTTTTCCGGTACATTAATGCATCCAGCATCCATTCCTTGAATTAACATGATGCACATAGGTATGTTCCCTTCATTTAATATCTGTTGTAAATGTTTCGATTGAATTTGCAAATAAATATTTCTTTTTTTGTTTCAATTGAAACTTGCGTAGCATTTTTTTTACCTTTTTTATTTTTTACCATTGTCTCATTCGTTATCATGCAAATTAAAACAGAAATAGGAAAATCACCTCCAGAAAGCAGCAAATATCATGGATCAGTTAAACTGATGTCAAAAGCAAATTTCATTTTCCATTTTTTTTATGTGTGATATGATAATTCTATATGTACTTACAGCAGGACCAGGAGCCCCAATAGGACCTTGGATTCCAGCTGGTCCAGGAGGACCCTGAAAAATAACGTAAAAATTAAGGGAGTAAAAAACACAATTTATTATAGCAAGAAAAACCAAATAGTATCTATGAGAGGAAAGTGAGAAAAGTTGAGAAATCTCATGGATGATTTCATCTCAATCTTATTTGTGTTTTTTTTTTTTATGATGAATGATTTTTTTGCAATGAGAGATGTCTTTTTACTACACAACATAATAACAAAGATAGATTTGATTGAAATTTGAACTGTCAAAGCATAATTCTTACAGTAATTTGATTTATTCTGTTCCAGGAGGAGTAATCCAATAGAAACACACCGCCAGCATCGTATAAAGAGATATGGATTCATGTGCTTATCATAACCCACCTGCTCTCCCTTATCACCCTTGCTTCCTTTTTGTCCTGGTTCTCCAGCCTCTCCCTAGAAAAGAGAAACACACACAGAAACACCATGTCACATCCACTTTTCTCCTTTTTCAATGTCAACAAAATCAGAAACAACCCTAAAGCGCAGACGTAAAAAGCCGATACGTTTGGATATAGTCGTTAAAGTCAAGGAGAAGTTCATTTTTCATGCCTCAGTTTGAGCACATGAAACCTGTAAAGCCACAGCTGATTTGGAGCTTGAGAGAACACAAGAAGAGGAACTCAGTGTTTCCGTTTTATATCTATTCATTGTGATTTTGACTTGGTTATAAAGACTGAATGATATGTCTTTTAATTGAAAGGGGCTGCATGTGAAACATCTAAGACGATGAGGTCAGAGAGGTGGATGTTGCATACTAACCTTGTCACCATCCTCTCCGGGTGGGCCCTGGGGTCCAGCGGGCCCAGGGAGACCAACAGGACCTTGGACACCATCACGGCCAGCTGGACCTTGAGGTCCTTTCTCGCCCTGGAAGAAAAAATATGTTTGTATTAAAAAAATCGGATGCTAAAGGTCATTGGTTTACAATCAATTCAATAAGAAAATACTCACAGGAGCTCCTTTCTCCCCAGCAGGACCTGGAGGACCCTGAGGACCAGGTCTACCAGACAACCCAATTGGGCCAGCTGGACCAGCCTGACCTCTTTCACCAGGAGAACCCTTCAATCACGAAAGACATGACAACAAAAAAAATACTGTATTAAATAAAGCCTTGGTTTTACTGAACAACAGCTTTTGCCATTAAGATCCTGGCAGACCCCGCTGAGTTCTTCCACTAATGGATCAATGCACACATAAACAAACCCTTTAAAGGAAAGTGAGAAAACAGCAGAGGCAACACACAATAACAGGCGCCTTTTAAGTTCTAATGAAACGCTGCTGCTCTTTTATAATGCAGTTGGCATTATTTGCTGTCCGGGGGCGGACGCCTTGGTAGCTCTAAGGGGCGCGTGTCTGCAGCTGAGAAAGCTGTTTTTAACTCAAACAGACGGCTGTATTTACTGAAGATACAGGAAGTCAGTGTTCACATTCATCCATAAACATAATGGCTAACACGCTTCTCTTGGTTCTACCAACCTTTTGTATTTTTCACAGGATGGGTCTATATATGCAAAATACCTCTGGCCATAATTAAAATTAGTATTTTATACTTCACAAAATTAAAATTTTGCTTGCTGTATGGTTTTATAGAGTGTTCATTAAAACATAGAAAGTAAAATCATAGATATTAAGTGTTATCCATCCATCCATTTATTAAATATCGTATTTATCGTAGCAAAAAAAGGGTAATTTTCCAGGAATTAAAGAAAACAACCTAACCTGACAAAAAAAAGGAAAAATTTACATTTGAAAATTTGAAAAAGAAAAGAGGATGTATACTTTCCCAGGATGAATGTGCTTGAGGAACTCCCTTGCTAATTCCATATTTTGTCTCAGCATATGGATGCTTCATGGCTGCTTGCTTTCACTGAGACTAAATTTGTTTGCTTGCATTGTTATTTTGTGTGTCGGGAGAGAAAACAGTCCTGCTGAAATATGCTACGGTTTTGCAAGACAAATATTAGATCTTTTAAAGAGGATATAAGCTAATGAGTTTGGATGTATGGCATATATGGCTCGAGCAAGAGCTGCTGAATACATAGAATAATACTGCAGTACATTTAATAACCTCTTAAGTTAATCATAAAAAAATCACTGAGTGCATTTCAAAAATGTTTATGCTGTTCTCAACCGCTGCACCAGTGATTTATATGAGAATTACACAAAGTACCTTGCCAGAGTATTTACAGCCCTTGTACCTTTTCACCTTTTTATAAGTTACAACCACAAACTTCAAATTGATTTGTTGCTGGAACAGCATCTAACAGGCTATCCTCCAGGATTGCTCTGTATTGAGCTTCATTCGTTTCCCAATAAACAGATTTCCTGTCTATCGTGAGAATAGACATCTCCACAGCACAATGCTGCCACCATACTGCACAGTGGGTATAGGTTGTTCAATGTGGTGTGCAAAATGTCCTTTGTCCAACCATGCTAAAATCTTAAATGTTGCTCTGCACATTCTTCAAAATGGTTGTTGTGTAGAGCAGTGGTTTCTTTGGGCATTTTTTCTTACCATAATTAACCCCGCCCCCAGTCAAAAGTATGGAATGTAGTGTAATGTACAAAAATCAATTATTTTAACTTGATCATTTAATTCTTTGGCATGCTATATGTCCAACTCAAATTAAAAACAATATAAATATGTTACCAAGATGTTAGTAGGGAATCAAAATCAATGCAAAATTAAGGCACGCTATAAATCTTCCTTTATAAAACTGGAGTTTATCTGAGTAACTCCCATATAATCACATTTAACCTTGAGGAATTGGGGAAAAAAATGCTGAACAAAAATTATAGTCACACTCACTCCAGTTGTTTTACATGGTTTTCAATTCATGGCACCTGAGCCTCCTTTGATGAGCTCAGATATGGGGAAAAAAAGCTGATTCTAGGCTGTTCTCTAAATTCAGTCTGTTCCTCTGCTTGGTTTTGTGTGTTAAAGCTAAAGGTGAACTCAAAAATATAAGAAAAACATATTTTCTGTTTGAAAAAGGATTGTATTTTTATAGCTGGTTCCTCAGAAAGTTGAGAAGATCCCCATTTTATTTTACTACCTAACAAATAAAATATTTTCATGTACCCCCTTGCAATGCACTCAAGGACCACTAGGGATACGAGTACCACGGTTGGGAATCACTGGTCTAAAGCATATGACTTTTAGCAAGCTTTATGGACTTTATTTAACCATAGCTTACCTATTTTGCATGTCAATAGATATTCAGAACACTGATCTGTAGATCTTTGTAGTTTAACCAGAGTTAGCATGGACTTCTGGCTGCTTCCTCGGCTATTGCTCTCCTACTGTTACACTCTTGTCATACTCCTTCCATTTGGGAGTGATAGTTTATTGCACTCTGTGGGATGTCGGCTCACTGGGTGCCTCTGGCTCAGTGGTAAGAGCGGTTAATTTACATTTAGAAGAATGTGAATTTGAGTTCAGGCTCTCATACCCACTTGTTGACAATGCATTGAGCAACATCTTTAATGGCAAGTACTGTACGTATCACTGAAAAAAATAATGCAGCAGATTTTGGCATCTACCTAATCATATTTAGTTACTTTAACATTATTTTCTCATGTTAGCATGGTTGGACATAAAACAATTATGTTCAAGTAACTAAATATGATTATGTAAATGCAAAAAATTGTTGCATAATTTTTTTTGGCCTAAGTAAGACTAGAAATGCTCTATACAGTTCAATTATTCTTATTTTAAAATCTTAAAAGATTTGGTTGAAAACTTAAGAACTTAAAGCTGATTGATTAAAACACACTTTGATCTTTGAGACCATATCAGGAAACTAATCCGAAAGAAAGTTTTTAATCTCAACCTTTAACTTTGAAGCAATTTGTACTTGTGTAAAAAGCAACTGTTTACAGGTATCAACAAAGATTAAAACACAATATTGTCAGGAAATGAGTGTACTTACAACAGGACCAGGTGGACCCTGGGGCCCCTCTCCTCCCTTCAGACCAGCCGGGCCCTGAAATGGAGAGAGACACAAATGTATTTGTACCAGCCACTGTTTACAATCTGCACACACATCACAGCACAAGCTTCATTAAATGCCTGTCGAGCTACAACTGTCAGCCTCTGTTTACTGCAAGAAGTGCTTTTAGCCCACACATACAAATCCATGAATTACTATTGACATGTCCCCTCTAGCAGACCACTGGCACAAACAAAGAGTCCAAAATAAGTAGTAGGCAGGTTAAAATTGTCACCCTAAATATCATTCAACAGGTTTGAATTCAATAGCTTTGAATAAAGAGACTTTTCAACAAAACATGTTTTCTTAAGAAGAAAGTTTGAATGAAATTTCAGAAATCTACTTAAAAAGTTCACTCAGCAATGATTTTGTTAAACTGATTGTTCAATGGTATGCACCTCACACTTTAAAAAGAGAAAAATGTAAATATATTTAGAAGTCAGACCACACCTAACAAGACCGAGGAGAATATGATACAACCAGGAGAATTGCTTCTATTTCTATAGGATTGATTCTATTTCATGGCTTTGTTTAAAAGCTATTAGTTTTATCACGTTAAATTAGGGGACATTTTAAATACATGACATCTGAGTGGTATGGATAAAATATATATCTGATATTTTTGTTGCTTTAAGAAATTTAAAGCATGTGCAGACATAATATTCTGTGACTTTTCAGATACCTCTAGCAACTCTTTTTTCGAAAAAGCAACATACCTGGCTATCTGTTTTTTCTTTTTCTATTTAGAAGGGAAAATTAGTCACACATTCACAAAGTTTCCACTCTTCCCCCTTGATTAAAAAGTGGGATATAACATAACATGATGTTTTTTCCTTTGAAAATGTTGCACTATATTAGATCCCTCTCTAAATTTAATCCACACATACCTCATCTACTGTGTGTGCCTAACTGTATATAAGTTGAATTTGATAACATACCAAGACTGATTTATGTAGCGGTGCTTCAGGTTTAAAACTTGAATTTATTTTATAGACTTAATTTTTGGTTTTATTCGGGTTTAGAGCATTTTTAATCCCTTTCTATCTTGCTATTGTTAAAGTGACATTGTGTAACAATCTCTCTTTTTTACTGCCTGAAATGGATGACTGCATTTAAATATGTGTTATTATTGGAGCATCAGTACCTCCACTAATAATCAGGTAAATTTTCATAAGTTTATCCATAAGGCTGGTCACCCGTTTGCGCGATGCAGGACCATGCATATTCAACAGCATCACCATGAAAGCGAAAAGACAACTTAGACAGAAAACCAGATACATTTAAAAACTAGGATAATCATAAGGGAAGGCCTTTTCCAGGTGGAAGGAGCTAAGATTTTAAAAGGGATGCTGAAGTTACCATGTTAACAGGTAAGTGAACTGTGCTGCCTAAATTAGCGTAAAGCTAACTTATCCATTTGTTTTAATTACACAGTGTTGCACGTTGTCACAGGAAGCATGACAGTAGATCCTGCAAACATAATCTTGTTGGTTCAGAACTGTAGGTTTACTTGGGTTTAGCACCTTTCAAAGTGGTGGTAAATGTTAGCTTTTTGTCACAGAAAAGTTTGTGCAGATATAACATCGGCTCTCAGTCTGCCTTCATTGTGCCAACCGTAGATATGCTGGTGAAGATTCTTAGTCATCCAGGTCATAGTCATTTGAAAAAAGCACTTCGGAAAAGCTTCCAGAATGGAAAGCGAAACGCCTTCAAACTTGGAAACAAAGTCGAGTGGATAGTTTTTGAACTTTTTGGGAAGGACCAACCGCAGATACTGCAACATGTAAACATTACTTTCACTGCTGTGTCTGTGTTGTTGCATTCGTTCCGGTTCTTTAATATTTTATTCTATTCTATTTATTATTTTATTTACTGCATGGTACTGTTACATCTGCATTGTCGAGGCTTTGTAACACACAGCAGCTACTGTTTGTTGGGAGCTGGAGAAATCCCATCTTTCTCCAGCAGAGTCCGCCGTGGATCCTCTGAGGGAGCCTCCTGCACAGCTGCAGCTCGTCAAGATCATCAGAGGATCCACTACATATGCTGTCTTCAGACCTTGCCTCAACGCCGCAGTGTTGTTCCAGTCGGTCAGCGCTAAAGCCTAGATCCTCAGTGTATCTCCATGACTTTGAATCCAGTCTGGATTCTAACTACTGTCTCTGTTTTCCAGGAAACCCGTGCCTCCTCTGTGAGAACTCTGGAAGAGCTNAAGCAGCAAATATCATGGATCAGTTAAACTGATGTCAAAAGCAAATTTCATTTTCCATTTTTTTTATGTGTGATATGATAATTCTATATGTACTTACAGCAGGACCAGGAGCCCCAATAGGACCTTGGATTCCAGCTGGTCCAGGAGGACCCTGAAAAATAACGTAAAAATTAAGGGAGTAAAAAACACAATTTATTATAGCAAGAAAAACCAAATAGTATCTATGAGAGGAAAGTGAGAAAAGTTGAGAAATCTCATGGATGATTTCATCTCAATCTTATTTGTGTTTTTTTTTTTTATGATGAATGATTTTTTTGCAATGAGAGATGTCTTTTTACTACACAACATAATAACAAAGATAGATTTGATTGAAATTTGAACTGTCAAAGCATAATTCTTACAGTAATTTGATTTATTCTGTTCCAGGAGGAGTAATCCAATAGAAACACACCGCCAGCATCGTATAAAGAGATATGGATTCATGTGCTTATCATAACCCACCTGCTCTCCCTTATCACCCTTGCTTCCTTTTTGTCCTGGTTCTCCAGCCTCTCCCTAGAAAAGAGAAACACACACAGAAACACCATGTCACATCCACTTTTCGCCTTTTTCAATGTCAACAAAATCAGAAACAACCCTAAAGCGCAGACGTAAAAAGCCGATACGTTTGGATATAGTCGTTAAAGTCAAGGAGAAGTTCATTTTTCATGCCTCAGTTTGAGCACATGAAACCTGTAAAGCCACAGCTGATTTGGAGCTTGAGAGAACACAAGAAGAGGAACTCAGTGTTTCCGTTTTATATCTATTCATTGTGATTTTGACTTGGTTATAAAGACTGAATGATATGTCTTTTAATTGAAAGGGGCTGCATGTGAAACATCTAAGACGATGAGGTCAGAGAGGTGGGTGTGGCATACTAACCTTGTCACCATCCTCTCCGGGTGGGCCCTGGGGTCCAGCGGGCCCAGGGAGACCAACAGGACCTTGGACACCATCACGGCCAGCTGGACCTTGAGGTCCTTTCTCGCCCTGGAAGAAAAAATATGTTTGTATTAAAAAAATCGGATGCTAAAGGTCATTGGTTTACAATCAATTCAATAAGAAAATACTCACAGGAGCTCCTTTCTCCCCAGCAGGACCTGGAGGACCCTGAGGACCAGGTCTACCAGACAACCCAATTGGGCCAGCTGGACCAGCCTGACCTCTTTCACCAGGAGAACCCTTCAATCACGAAAGACATGACAACAACAAAAATACTGTATTAAATAAAGCCTTGGTTTTACTGAACAACAGCTTTTGCCATTAAGATCCTGGCAGACCCCGCTGAGTTCTTCCACTAATGGATCAATGCACACATAAACAAACCCTTTAAAGGAAAGTGAGAAAACAGCAGAGGCAACACACAATAACAGGCGCCTTTTAAGTTCTAATGAAACGCTGCTGCTCTTTTATAATGCAGTTGGCATTATTTGCTGTCCGGGGGCGGACGCCTTGGTAGCTCTAAGGGGCGCGTGTCTGCAGCTGAGAAAGCTGTTTTTAACTCAAACAGACGGCTGTATTTACTGAAGATACAGGAAGTCAGTGTTCACATTCATCCATAAACATAATGGCTAACACGCTTCTCTTGGTTCTACCAACCTTTTGTATTTTTCACAGGATGGGTCTATATATGCAAAATACCTCTGGCCATAATTAAAATTAGTATTTTATACTTCACAAAATTAAAATTTTGCTTGCTGTATGGTTTTATAGAGTGTTCATTAAAACATAGAAAGTAAAATCATAGATATTAAGTGTTATCCATCCATCCATTTATTAAATATCGTATTTATCGTAGCAAAAAAAGGGTAATTTTCCAGGAATTAAAGAAAACAACCTAACCTGACAAAAAAAAGGAAAAATTTACATTTGAAAATTTGAAAAAGAAAAGAGGATGTATACTTTCCCAGGATGAATGTGCTTGAGGAACTCCCTTGCTAATTCCATATTTTGTCTCAGCATATGGATGCTTCATGGCTGCTTGCTTTCACTGAGACTAAATTTGTTTGCTTGCATTGTTATTTTGTGTGTCGGGAGAGAAAACAGTCCTGCTGAAATATGCTACGGTTTTGCAAGACAAATATTAGATCTTTTAAAGAGGATATGAGCTAATGAGTTTGAATGTATGGCATATATGGCTTGAGCAAGAGCTGCTGAATACATAGAATAATACTGCAGTACATTTAATAACCTCTTAAGTTAATCATAAAAAAATCACTGAGTGCATTTCAAAAATGTTTATGCTGTTCTCAACCGCTGCACCAGTGATTTATATGAGAATTACACAAAGTACCTTGCCAGAGTATTTACAGCCCTTGTACCTTTTCACCTTTTTATAAGTTACAACCACAAACTTCAAATTGATTTGTTGCTGGAACAGCATCTAACAGGCTATCCTCCAGGATTGCTCTGTATTGAGCTTCATTCGTTTCCCAATAAACAGATTTCCTGTCTATCGTGAGAATAGACATCTCCACAGCACAATGCTGCCACCATACTGCACAGTGGGTATAGGTTGTTCAATGTGGTGTGCAAAATGTCCTTTGTCCAACCATGCTAAAATCTTAAATGTTGCTCTGCACATTCTTCAAAATGGTTGTTGTGTAGAGCGGTGGTTTCTTTGGGCATTTTTTCTTACCATAATTAACCCCGCCCCCAGTCAAAAGTATGGAATGTAGTGTAATGTACAAAAATCAATTATTTTAACTTGACCATTTAATTCTTTGGCATGCTATATGTCCAACTCAAATTAAAAACAATATAAATATGTTACCAAGATGTTAGTAGGGAATCAAATTCAATGCAAAATTAAGGCACGCTATAAATCTTCCTTTATAAAGCTGGAGTTTATCTGAGTAACTCCCATATAATCACATTTAACCTTGAGGAATAGGGGAAAAAAATGCTGAACAAAAATTGTAGTCACACTCACTCCAGTTGTTTTACATGGTTTTCAAAATTCATGGCACCTGAGCCTCCTATGATAAGCTCAGATATGGGGAAAAAAGCTGATTCTAGGCTGTTCTCTAAATTCAGTCTGTTCCTCTGCTTGGTTTTGTGTGTTAAAGCTAAAGGTGAACTCAAAAATATAAGAAAAACATATTTTCTGTTTGAAAAAGGATTGTATTTTTATAGCTGGTTCCTCAGAAAGTTGAGCAGATCCCAACCCCATTTTATTTTACTACCTAACAAATAAAATATTTTCATGTACCCCCTTGCAATGCACTCACAGACCACTAGGGATACGAGTACCACGGTTGGGAATCACTGGTCTAAAGCATATGACTTTTAGCAAGCTTTATGGACTTTATTTAACCATAGCTTACCTATTTTGCATGTCAATAGATATTCAGAACACTGATCTGTAGATCTTTGTAGTTTAACCAGAGTTAGCATGGACTTCTGGCTGCTTCCTCGGCTATTGCTCTCCTACTGTTACACTCTTGTCATACTCCTTCCATTTGGGAGTGATAGTTTATTGCACTCTGTGGGATGTCGGCTCACTGGGTGCCTCTGGCTCAGTGGTAAGAGCGGTTAATTTACATTTAGAAGAATGTGAATTTGAGTTCAGGCTCTCATACCCACTTGTTGACAATGCATTGAGCAACATCTTTAATGGCAAGTACTGTACGTATCACTGAAAAAAATAATGCAGCAGATTTTGGCATCTACCTAATCATATTTAGTTACTTTAAAATAATTGTTTCACGTTAGCATGGTTGGACATAAAACAATTATGTTCAAGTAACTAAATATGATTATGTAAATGCAAAAAATTGTTGCATAATTTTTTTTGGCCTAAGTAAGACTAGAAATGCTCTATACAGTTCAATTATTCTTATTTTAAAATCTTAAAAGATTTGGTTGAAAACTTAAGAACTTAAAGCTGATTGATTAAAACACACTTTGATCTTTGAGACCATATCAGGAAACTAATCCGAAAGAAAGTTTTTAATCTCAACCTTTAACTTTGAAGCAATTTGTACTTGTGTAAAAAGCAACTGTTTACAGGTATCAACAAAGATTAAAACACAATATTTTCAGGAAATGAATGTACTTACAACAGGACCAGGTGGACCCTGGGGCCCCTCTCCTCCCTTCAGACCAGCCGGGCCCTGAAATGGAGAGAGACACAAATGTATTTGTACCAGCCGCTGTTTACAATCTGCACACACATCACAGCACAAGCTTCATTAAATGCCTGTCGAGCTACAACTGTCAGCCTCTGTTTACTGCAAGAAGTGCTTTTAGCCCACACATACAAATCCATGAATTACTATTGACATGTCCCCTCTAGCAGACCACTGGCACAAACAAAGAGTCCAAAATAAGTAGTAGGCAGGTTAAAATTGTCACCCTAAATATCATTCAACAGGTTTGAATTCAATAGCTTTGAATAAAGAGACTTTTCAACAAAACATGTTTTCTTAAGAAGAAAGTTTGAATGAAATTTCAGAAATCTACTTAAAAAGTTCACTCAGCAATGATTTTGTTAAACTGATTGTTCAATGGTATGCACCTCACACTTTAAAAAGAGAAAAATGTAAATATATTTAGAAGTCAGACCACACCTAACAAGACCGAGGAGAATATGATACAACCAGGAGAATTGCTTCTATTTCTATAGGATTGATTCTATTTCATGGCTTTGTTTAAAAGCTATTAGTTTTATCACGTTAAATTAGGGGATATTTTAAATACATGACATCTGAGTGGTATGGATAAAATATATATCTGATATTTTTGTTGCTTTAAGAAATTTAAAGCATGTGCAGACATAATATTCTGTGACTTTTCAGATACCTCTAGCAACTCTTTTTTCGAAAAAGCAACATACCTGGCTATCTGTTTTTTCTTTTTCTATTTAGAAGGGAAAATTAGTCACACATTCACAAAGTTTCCACTCTTCCCCCTTGATTAAAAAGTGGGATATAACATAACATGATGTTTTTTCCTTTGAAAATGTTGCACTATATTAGATCCCTCTCTAAATTTAATCCACACATACCTCATCTACTGTGTGTGCCTAACTGTATATAAGTTGAATTTGATAACATACCAAGACTGATTTATGTAGCGGTGCTTCAGGTTTAAAACTTGAATTTATTTTATAGACTTAATTTTTGGTTTTATTCGGGTTTAGAGCATTTTTAATCCCTTTCTATCTTGCTATTGTTAAAGTGACATTGTGTAACAATCTCTCTTTTTTACTGCCTGAAATGGATGACTGCATTTAAATATGTGTTATTATTGGAGCATCAGTACCTCCACTAATAATCAGGTAAATTTTCATAAGTTTATCCATAAGGCTGGTCACCCGTTTGCGCGATGCAGGACCATGCATATTCAACAGCATCACCATGAAAGCGAAAAGACAACTTAGACAGAAAACCAGATACATTTAAAAACTAGGATAATCATAAGGGAAGGCCTTCTCCAGGTGGAAGGAGCTAAGATTTTAAAAGGGATGCTGAAGTTACCATGTTAACAGGTAAGTGAACTGTGCTGCCTAAATTAGCGTAAAGCTAACTTATCCATTTGTTTTAATTACACAGTGTTGCACGTTGTCACAGGAAGCATGACAGTAGATCCTGCAAACATAATCTTGTTGGTTCAGAACTGTAGCTTTACTTGGGTTTAGCACCTTTCAAAGTGGTGGTAAATGTTAGCTTTTTGTCACAGAAAAGTTTGTGCAGATATAACATCGGCTCTCAGTCTGCCTTCATTGTGCCAACCGTAGATATGCTGGTGAAGATTCTTAGTCATCCAGGTCATAGTCATTTGAAAAAAGCACTTCGGAAAAGCTTCCAGAATGGGAAGCGAAACGCCTTCAAACTTGGAAACAAAGTCGAGTGGATAGTTTTTGAACTTTTTGGGAAGGACCAACCGCAGATACTGCAACATGTAAACATTACTTTCACTGCTGTGTTGTCTGTGTTGTTGCATTCGTTCCGGTTCTTTAATATTTTATTCTATTCTATTTATTATTTTATTTACTGCATGGTACTGTTACATCTGCATTGTCGAGGCTTTGTAACACACAGCAGCTACTGTTTGTTGGGAGCTGGAGAAATCCCATCTTTCTCCAGCAGAGTCCGCCGTGGATCCTCTGAGGGAGCCTCCTGCACAGCTGCAGCTCGTCAAGATCATCAGAGGATCCACTACATAAGCTGTCTTCAGACCTTGCCTCAACGCCGCAGTGTTGTTCCAGTCGGTCAGCGCTAAAGCCTAGATCCTCAGTGTATCTCCATGACTTTGAATCCAGTCTGGATTCTAACTACTGTCTCTGTTTTTCCAGGAAACCCGTGCCTCCTCTGTGAGAACTCTGGAAGAGCTAACCTGCCGAGCCGACCCTCTGAGCCAAACCCTGAAGATTCACAGAGAACACCCGAGCAGCTCTGGACTAGAGCTGGGAAATCTAAGCCAAGGTCTGTTCAAGCTAAAACGTGAGACGCTGAAGCAGCAAACGGACTCTGCTGACAAACTCTTCTCCAGAACCAACAGTGACTCTCCCAAAGTTAACCTCAAGAACCCTCAAGGTACAATCAGTGAAACTGTGGGAATCAAACCCTGTCAGCAGTCACTAACTGTGTTGTCTCTCACGCAGACTCCGGTGAACCAGTATCCAGGCCCGAACCAGAATCAGTACATTCTGTGTGTTCTGTGCTTAAATAAACTGTTCAACTTTTATCCTTGTGTCCGTCAGTGGTGTTCTGCATATCTGGGTCTTCTTCTGTGAACCCATCATGACACTGTTGCTGGAATACGTCTTGGAGGCAATGACGCACTAGGGTATAGTTTTCAGTAGAATAGAAAACCCCATTTTGCCACTAGATGGAAGTAATTCTAACACATTATCCCTTTAATATCCCTCTCTGTAAAAGATGGATCAGAGCATTACCATTTATGCAAATTAGGTGATGAAATTAGCTATTATTTTCTTATTTAAATAGTATAAAATCCATCTGTATAATTCCATTTTAATTTTGCTAAATTTCTTTATACATTTTTCTGCTATTTTTTCTCTTTTTTTCATTCTTCATTCTAGTGCTATCCTAAGTATTTGAACAGTGGCTCATGCGGTTGAATTTTCCTATTGGTTGAAACAGTCCTTGCTGGTACACACTCTGTGTAGCCCTGTGTTAGACATAAAACTGAGACAGAGGATTCTTTAGCAAGTCATCCTGTCTTTGCAGCTTCAGCACCAAAGGCTTCACACCACTGGAAAAAATCTAAATCTAGATAACTCATTTTTTCTTAAAATAAGTCCAGATATTTCGCTAATAGAACAAGACAATTTACATTTAAAATAAGAAAACGCGATTGCATTGTCTCATTTCAAGTGCCTGTTATCTAATTATCTTATTTTAAGAGTACAAATACTCATTCTATTGGCAAACTACCTCATTTACCTACTGGAATTAAGGGTAAATAGACTTAATTTAAGAAATTTTTACTTATTTCTAGAACCTTTTTCCAGTGAAGTTAGCACCTTCCCAAGCGATTCAAACAGACAGGGTGCTGACTTCATCAAAGTAATTAAAATACTTGGACAAATTAATTAAACAACGTAACATAAAAAAACACAGAATAAACTGGTAATTTTCAAAACATGTCTGTTTTACTTAAATAAAAATAAAACAACTTTTTCTTAAGTTAATAATGTTATAAAAGGATGCTGCTGTGGTGTAGAGGTAGAGGGCATGATCCATATAACGGCTGTTGCAGGTTTGAGTTCTGGCTATGCTGACTTTTAAGAAATGTCTCCGCCTGCTCTTTTCACCCACTTTCCTGTCTGCATACTTTAAAAAAAATCTAAATAAAGGCCAGTAGAGCATTAAAATGATGCTAGAAGTCAATGGAAAATGTTGCCATATTTGTTTCATTTAAGAAAGCTTATTTTTTCTTAGGGCGTGTTTTTATATATCTGCCTCTGGATGCTGAGGTTATAGTGGGAAAGGAAAAAACCCTGCAGGGATGCAAATGTTGATCGATCAAACTGTTTGTGAGATGAGTGTAAAAAATTCCAATCCATATTCCTTTCTCTTCGTTGTGGAGAAAACACTACATGGGTGGGTTTTCTTATATTTTTTTTTCTGTGTCCAACATGTGCTTGCATACAGTACATGCATTCATGCGTGTGTGTCTCTATGTGCAGCTCTCCATTGAGCAAGAGAGCCGCACACGGCAGTATGGGTAATGAGTGTCTGCAAGCTGAGGCGCTGTGCTGGGCTAAATTACAATGGCAGAAAACAATCAGGCGTGCTGCTGTCCTGCAGAGTATTACTGACCTTGAGGACACACTTTGTTTCCTGACAGTATATCCATTCCCAGCCACTCCAGTCTAATTGCCAACATTTTGACTTAATAATTTATTTACAAAATAATGAATGCAGAAACAAATGCTACTCCTTCCAAAATGCTGCCGCTGACAAATGAAAACAATAGAAGTCCTTGAATTAAACAGGGGAGACTTTTTAAAATAAGTCTCTAACGAACCCCAAATTTTCTGAAAAAGACCCATTATCCACTGTAGCAGCTTGAGCCGCAGATTCTGTGGCAGTGGAGCCGTGCAGAAGCTTGCCTGTTCATTTGTAAGATGTCACTTTGGATTTCCTCTCACTGGATTGATTGCTACAAGTGAATTCCAGAGCTGTTGCTTCTAATGAAGTGAACAGCTCCAGATAGGTGTGGGTTCATTTGTTATGTAGCTGTGGTCCATCGCTTTCTACCAGCAAATACATGTAGAGTGAAACTATGATGAATAGCTTCAGGTGAAATTTTGCTTTTACCGTTGCTCCAGGTAGACCTCTTTCTCCAGGGAAGCCGCGAAGGCCTGGGGGACCGTCTTTACCAGAGGAGCCTTGTGGTCCAGGATCACCCTAAATAGAAACCATTTTTTTTGTTATTGTTCACAAAGATGTACAATGTCAACAGTTTTATTCTAATCAGCTGTGATTTGCAAAAATAAAATGTTGGAATAGAAATTAAATATGCAGATCAGATTTAAATGATGTATTGTAATTAGGTGCAAAAACAAGAGGTACATTTTTCAGATTAGATTTGTGATGTAAGATATAGAATTAATATTATTATTATTATTATTAATTAATAAATTTAAAGCTGTTTTGCTTGCATGGTTGTAATAAAAGGTTTCCGCCCAGGGTGCCACGTCTTGTGAGGGCGTGATTACACGAAAAAACATCAGTCAGTTGTGTACAAGAAGAGTTTATTTTTTATTTTGCATGTCTATTAAAGTGCACTAATCTTAAGAAAAATCCCCACACATACAGTACGCATAATGGGTCTCAAGCAACAACATTTTGGTATTCTTGTTGTAAATTTCTCTTATTTTTTTGCCTGTCATGGGGTCTTACTAATGCGCCACATCGGATTCAACAAATGTTCTTAACTTCAACAAATGATCGTAAATGATCGTCATAAACTTGATAAGGTCCACCTCTGCCTAAGTGAGAGAAATGTCAATTTCCAATTACCATTCAAATAATTCCAATAGAAAGATACAACTTAAGAACAAATTTGTTTGGACAAAAATTTCTTGCTTGAGTCTCAAATATTCTGTTGGTATCAGATGCTTGGGTTCCTAATTAAAAGGCTATTATGTTGTTTCAAAGCATTTAAAGTTGCTTTTGATTAAGTCCAGTAAAGATATTGAGATAGGTGAAACCCCAAATGGATCCTTCAATTTAAAAATTTGATTATCTGAAATTCTATATGAGTAAGGAAGTCTTATTTCACCCGGGTTCAAATCTGACCTGTGGTTCTTTGCCGCATGTCTTTCTCCCTCACTCGCATTCCCTGTCCTGTCAGCGCAGTGTACAAAAAAACAAGCCACTAGTGCCGTAAAAAACTAAAAAAAATAAATAAATAAACATATTTGGTTTTGGGATTGACGCCACACTGGTGTGAATTTTAACAGTATATTTTAACACAAACCTATTGTAATGTTAAAACCACACCCAGTAGTACTGGATAATTAACAATGGCTGGTGTAAATTTAACAGCAATTGGGTGTCAGTCGATTAACCATATATATCTATATATATATATATATATATATATATATATATATATAGATATAGATATAGATATATACACTTTCTTGGTGTTTAAGTTAACACAATGGGTGTTAAATTAACACTGCATTTTTGCTGTGTATATGTTGTTTAATAGCAGGGATGGTACTACAGTAGCCCTTCCCAGTCAAACACCAGCCGAATGCCAGCCCACTTCCCTCCAAATCCCAGCGAAATCCCCTCTAACTTCCAGCCACTGGAGTGACCCCTCTTGCATATTTTTAATTATTTTTATCTGACTACACCCTTTCACTGAATTACAGGGTCTGGCCAGGAGATGGTGCCTCTCTTCAGATCTTAATGTCCACAACTCATGACACTGATCATATTTTAGTACAGATGTTGATGTTTAAAAGGGAATTGTAGGGGACCAGCCAAGGGCCCATCAAGGAAATTGGAGAAATTTTGAATGGCTACTACTGTATCTGGGTTACTAATTGAACTTTATTTATCTGACATCGGAAAAATGTACCTCTGTGCTATTGTGCATTATGCAGAGCAGTGTGGGGTTAAGGGTCTTGCTCAGAGACCCAGAGTTGCAGTCTGTGGGAGTGGGGCTCGAATTCAGAACCTCAGGATTCCATGCTCTCTGCCCTAACCACTAGGCCGCCACTTCCCAATAATAATAAGAGTCTGTTTTCCCTGGTAATTTTCATCCGACAAATGAATCTTATCCAACCGTGCTTTGGTTTAATGTTACTTTATTTTTCTATTTCATTTTGAATTATTGTTGATATTATCCATATTTCCTTTTTTATCTGATGTATTTCTAACTCTACTTTCCTAAAGCAGAGCTCACCTGAATCATCAAGTCTACACAGATTCTATATTTCGGCAGTCTATGTATAAACACAGAGCAGTGCATTAGACTTTGTATCAACTAATGGCTTTGTGCTTTCCTCCAGGAATAGAAGCGCACCTTTTTTTAAAGCCCCAAACAAACCCTAATGGTCCATTAGTCGCATTTACCTGAAGCATGTATGATTTTCTATTCATCAACTCTGCTACGACACAGTCAATGAAGAGCCCCTGTCGAAGCCAATAATGTTTTCCCAGCCATGATGTGAACATTTAGTCAATGAATATTTAGGAGAAACTGAAATGAATGAAATGAACTGTCATTAAAGCAAAATAGTGATATAACCTGTTTCTTTTTCTAGTGTACATACATTCTCATTTATTTTATTTATATTCTAACAAGCTTTTTTATATTCTACTCCAATGAAAAAAGGTCATATATGATTAGGATTTGATTTTTATTCACTTTGGTTTGCTTATTTGGATGTAGTAAAGTACTTATAGATTCATAAATGAGTTGGGATATAGGGGATATCCTGTTTTACCTTAAAACGTACATTATAAAGGCTTATTTCACTAAAACCATTATTGCCTTTTTTTTGTGTTTGTATGCAGGTCTGTCTTTGTGTGTGTTGACAGGTGGACTTGAGAGGTATTAGAAGGTTTGCTCTCTGCTGCCAAGGCCTCCTCAAAGTTACACTGGCATAGTGATGCAAAGGTTTGAGAACGGAGGGAGAAAAGGCAGCTGGTGAGCAGCTGAGGGTTTGGACTTAGCCGACTGACTTGATTAAACTGTCCGCTTGGAGAAGACAGGGAGAAAATAAAAAGAAGGTCTGACGGGGGTGGGCGGGGGATGCTGAATGGTCCTAGGAATCAGGGGCTTGTCTAGAGCTGGCCATCGCTCTGCTTTACAAAATGGGAGCTCTCTGCTCCTAATGGGCTGTAAATTGCCAAGCAGGGAAGGACAGGGAGGGAGAATATCTCAGCTACTTGAACAGAAAGGACAGGTGAGAATCTTGCTATTGATGAGCTCTGATTTAGGCTGAATTAAATCTCTGCAGGATGCTGCATCCTTAGACTGTAATCCAAACCATCCAGGAGCTCCTTGCCTTTTTATGACGATAATGAGCACAAGTCTTTGAAAGTGTTCAAAATATGTAAAGTCAGTAATAGACTAGCTGGCAAGGAGTGGTTACATTTTTAGGCTACATGTTTTTGTTTGATCTTCTTGTAAAGCACCCATCTGGCATCACCTCCTGGTGGAAAATCTTTTAGCTTTTTTCATAAGTGAAGGTTCGTATTAACATGTAAAGAGACGGGGATTTTTATTGTCTGCCCCCTTTCACCATTTTATACTTCAACCATACCTTGGCTCCCTCCTTGCCAGCAGCTCCAGGAAGACCTTGCTCTCCAGGTGGGCCTGGGGGCCCGGGATGTCCCCTCTCACCAACAGGACCGGTCTCACCAGTGGGTCCCTTAGATGATTACATTTTCAGATAATTAATTTTAGTTCAACATGCAAAAACAACAACAACCAAACAATGTGACCCATTCATTGGTTCTATCTAATGCAATAATTAAAGGCTTGTCATAACAGGGCTCAGATGGTTTATGCATTTTAAATTTAAATTCATTTCTGGCTTTTTAATATCTAAATGATCATCTCTTAATATGTCAATTACATTATAGCTGTCTCTGCACTATTAAATGAAAATTTTAAAAGGTTTTAGAATCAACACTTCAAAATAAGTTGTTAACCAGTAATACATTTATAAGTGGGAATTGTTGGTCTTATAAAAGGACTTTCACTAATGTGATCTTTTTATAATAACAGTAAAAATGAGAAATAAATCTATGTTTGAAAAGTCTCGTACCTGAGGCCCGACAACACCTCCTGGTCCAGGTGGGCCAGTTTTCCCTTGGAAACCCTGAGATCAAGAAGAACATTAAAAAAAAAAAAAAAACATTTCAATATTTTTTCATAAAACATCACCTGAATATTGAGTCAAATGTATAAACTTTGCAAATGACTAAGCGAAACTACAATATACAGGTTTATACGTTGGCCTACGTTTATTGGGATATGTAAAAAGAGCTCAAATGTTAGCATGATGCATGTTTGATATATAAAAATTTCTCTAGTTGACTCCCAACTACGTCCAAATAGATTATAATGAAAACCAGATATTCTGCGAAACGATTAAGTGTGTTTTTATTATTGTAGATGGTTTGATCACTTAAAAGTATGCCTAAAGCAAAGCTGACAGCAGCACACATTTATTAAACACAATTTACAGAATACTTTACCCCACTAAGCATATATTTTTTAAAGTGTACATTAAAGTAGCCATGCAACTTTTTAAAGTCATGTTTAATTTTATCAAATAAGGAGCTCAACTGATCGAACTTTTTTAAAGGGTATTTACGATCTATGTTATTTTTTAGGTTTCGGGGGGGTCAGGAAATGCTCAACATGTTGTTTAAAAGTAGACGATAATAGAAAATGTGACTGTTAAATAACCAAAATATCTCATCTTACTTATTTATTAAATAAAGGTGAGGAATAAAAAGTGCACCTCGAGTTTAGGGCTGCAAAATGCATAATTGTAAGAAATGGCATAAAAGACACTAAATTACTCTGGACTTTTATTGAAAAAAAAAAAACAAGTTGGCTTGTAGCAAAGAAGCATTAGCATTCCATTCTCAACAATAAGCAATCTGGACACCATAACATTAGAAGTAATTTGGCTAAAAGGCCAATTTTCTTATTGTTTGCTTGTTAATGGCATAACCATAAAAGCCAGGACAAATACTCCACAGCCAGCAGTTTCTTTTTTTGCTCTTTTCAAATGCCCTTGAAAATGTTGCCAACTGATTTAATTTTTTTAAGAACACACAGTCAGTCCTGTGCTCAAATTTTAGTTAAACCTCTTCTACTTTTTTTTCATACTATTCTGATATCTCTGTCCAAACTTATGAGGATGAAATGGAAGAAATGTGACACTTTCAGCAGGAGAGAAGCACTGCTGTGGTGATTACTACTGTATGTTCTGGTAAATCTGTGACATCAAAAAGAAACCCTTTCAAATCCAACAGTATCAAAGTGTGGCTCTCCCATGGTGGCTCAGTGTCATCTGGGGCTCCGAAAATAACCGCAAACTCTTCTCTACATCTGTTGAGTCTTGAGTCTCAGGTTTTCTACAGTGTACATATCCACTTATACCCCCTTAAGTACTTATTAGGCGACTTCCTTTGCTACAGGATTTAATATTTAGCAATAAGAGGAGATGGATACAAATACAATACTTTCAGATATCATTTGATTTAATTTTTTTTAGATATGGAGCAAAATTATGGATTGAGTATGCAGATTACTGCAATAAAACTGACAATTATTTTGCTTTCAAAATGTAAATTGTAAAGTGTAACTAAATTACAATACCAACAGTAAATCTGTTGAAGAAATACTTTATTTTGTTATGCACTTAAACTGAACTTTAAATATTTGATAATTACAAACTAAAAGTGGTTTCATTTGCATTGTTATGGTTGATTGGTATATATAACATGATCAATTGGCAGAAAGTGATATTTCTTTCAATGAAAAAATAGGATTTTGAAGATTTTGTTTATCAACTTGAGCTCTGAAAGAATAACTGGTTCATTTGTGTCTAGCTCTATACATACAGTAAGCCTGTTTAGGTTTCTACTACAAACTTTCTCTTTCTTATATAATTTTTGTTTTAATTATGTGGGAAAAAAATAAACATAGAAATCATGTATCATTTTCAGATTTATTATTATGAACTACTTTGTTTTGAGCTATCTTAACGATGCATAAAGTCTGTGTAATACCGTAAAAATTGTCAAATTTAAAGTTGTATCTTTTCAAAGAGCCGTTTATACAGATGTCTTATAATTATCTGAACTGGGTATTATTTGACAATCTACTGCAAACGTATTGAAATCAGGCTTTTGTGTGTAAATCTGTCTGTTGCCTCCTCAGGTTTAAACAGGGTTACTACTGGGTAACTGGGTATGTCAGGTTACATAGAAAATCGATAGCAGTACTGTAGCTCTACCCTGGGTAGCAGGAGTTTTCTTAATTAAAAGAAAATATATTTTATTTTTTTTTATTTTTCTTAATAAAGAAAATATTAAAAAAAAAATAGTAAATTGGATTTAAAAAAAAGTCTGCATCACTCACCAGCCTAGTAAAATAATAATTTTTCTCTAAATCATATTTAAAAAATTAGAAAACGTATCAAAATTGGAGGAAATAAGTGTCCGTTTATACTAAATATGTTAATGCCTCTAGATATTTTTGTTTATATTAAGGGTTTTGTTCACATATTTATTGACGGTCTCCACAAGAATCACTACATGTGGGAAGAAGGAGCCGCCACACGGCACCTCGGAGCCAAATGGTACTAATCCGGGTTGCTTGACTCCACAGAACCTTCCTCTCTATCCCTTATTTCCTCTGTGTCTTGTCAAAACTTTAGAGAAAAATCCTCCGCCATTTACGATTGCAAAACTATCCTCAGTGGGATTGCTCTGCTCTCCATGTTTGTGTTGCTGTAAGTTCCAGTGTGTCGCTGTCGCCCACTTCTTAACCCCACCTTACTCTCCTTGGTCTCCTCAGCGCAGCCGCCACACCGCGCATTTTCAAATATTATATGTTGATGAAACAAGGCTCTGGAGCAACATGAGTTGTACTTAAATATTAATGTCCTAGTTTACTAATCAAACATTTTCTACCTTTATCTGTGCTGATAAGGGCTGCCATTCTCACATAGAACACCTCAGTAAACTGGCTGACATGAATAAATCTTTAAAGATGTGTTAAGCAGAATCACAGACAGTGATGACACTAAAGCAAACTGTAAAGCTTTGAGCTGTCTAACTTCTTGGTTTTGACTTTCACTTGACTTTTCCAGTTTGATTCGATCACTGAACACTTCGCTTCTTGAATCCATAAGCAATTCTCTGAGGATAAGTTGATTTGAAAGTTATCATCCTAAAACCAGAGCAAGCTTTAGATCCAGGCTTTCAGGGAGCCAATCCTGGCTGACATACAGTGTGTCCCCAGGCTTATTGATCACTATACTTCGCCGTTCACTGTGATGTATTATTCAATGAAACTCCTTCAGGCCACGCCATCCCAGCCTCCGCAACAGCATCAACACCGGCATCAAGGCTTGATTTGCACTTCCTGGAATTCTGATTGTTTTGCTCAGATTGGATGCCTGAAAGCATCTTTATTGCTGTGATCCATTTTCATATTGGATGCTTGTGCTTCCTGTTCTCCAGAACGTAAATCTGCAGCCCTTAGCGCCTTATAAGTGTCAATCGTTATGGCTCGAAATGCAGCGCAGCCAGAGAAGAGCTTGTGTGTTGTGTATTACATTATCTACAGGAAAGGGACAGGTGGAAGTGGAAGCTCTAATAACAGAGTTGATGATCTGTCAAGCTTGTAGTGAAATTTATTGTCCTCGGGGACTCGTCAAGCAAAGGCTCACTGATGCATACTAAGTGAGGAGATCGAAGATGAGAGCAGAGGATTTCAGCAAGATGTGATTGAATTAAGTTTTTTTTTTCTTCTGTGGGGTAATTCTTACACAGAAGTCCTTGGGATCTTTACTTCAGACTTAGTAAACACATTAGTCATTTGGAGCAATAGGAGTGACTGGTGCAAGTAATTCCATGTTAAACGTTGCAGTTGTTCTCAGTTACTTTCTTTGAAGGATGGGAGCCATAAAAAGGGGTATGGGTAAAAAGCTTTAAAATAAATAATGCTTTTTGCTCTAGTCACATAATCACACTCGAGCTATTCTACTCTCGTAACTATCTTTTTGTTGGGTGAAAATATACACAAAGGTTATTGGTGTTATTCCTTATTCATTTCTACCACTTAGACTTAGTCTTAGACAACTTTTATTATTTTATTTCGTTTTTTGTACAGCTCTCGTGACATTTCCATTTATTAAAATGCTGCAGTGATCAAATGTAAACAGCGTTTGAGAAAAAACAAGGTGCAAAAAAACGCATTGATATGGAAGTTCAGAGCATTTAATTTAAATGGTGCAATTAAGCTGTGTTTTGGTTTGGTGCGAAGTCTGTGACATGATTTAGAGTTTTTTCAACAGTTCAGCTGTCTGATGGCGTTGGGGAAGAAGCTGTTCTGGAATCTGCTGGACCTCGAATGCTTTAAAGCCTCTTTCCAGAGGAAAGAAGGGAGAAAAGTCCATGGTGGGGGTGTGAGGGGTCATTGATAATGTTACGGGCTCAGGACACACCGCCCACTGGGAAAAGTTTGGGAAAGAAAATATTCTTGGCTAATAAGGATCAACACACATAAACATTAGTTGAATAGTATTTTGTGTAATCTTGATCCCATTTTGAGTAGTTGATAGGAGAAATTAGTTTTTTGTCAATCTAAAAACAGCATTAAATCTCCAAAACCAGTAAAAATAACATTTTTAATCAAAACTAAAGGAAATTATAATTTTAGAGAGTTTCCCCCTTTTCACTTAACATTCATTCTGTTGCTTAAGAAAGTCATATTTTTTGAGAGAAAAGTTTCTGCACATTGGCTGATTGCATAAGAGTGTACAACTTTCCAACCAGACTTTGTTAAATCCTATTTTGATTTGAGTCATTTATAGTGAATCTGTTGAACCTGAGGTAAGAGTTATTCATCCTTCTGTTATGATGGGAAACCACAGCTTTCCAAGAGGTAAGAAATGATTAGTATGATAATACTGTATCAAGGTTTTAGTCTGGAGAATTGACAAAATATATATAAATTATATGAATAAGTAATGATGAATTTATTAAACTACATAACATATAAAGTAGAAGTTTTTGTTTTATATATTAGAGTAAGATAAATCTACTGCCACTGAAGATGAGTTCACTGGAAGGCTTTATTACCTGGTTTACAAAATATATAGTAGTAGCAGGACGTTAAAGACAAACGGATATTTTACAGAGAGCTTCTTTAACTTGATATTTGAAAAGAGATATTTTTGGTCAACAATATTTACTATCGACACTGAATCAGACCTTTTCTGAAAGGTGTGGCAAGAGAAAAAAAAAATACATAAATATTTGCACTTAAACCCCCTGAAAACATATTGGGAGGATTCGTCCTGTTCTAGTTTAGTGATTCCACGGTTTTTACCTACTGTGGAGTCTGAGGTTTTCTTTAAACATCCCCTGCTGACTGAAACTGAATAATAATGGATTCAGTCCTTACCGTCTCTCCACGCTGTCCTGGGTGTCCAGGAAGCCCGTCCTTTCCAGGTGGTCCCTGTTGGGGAAAGAAATGCATTACACAGTAAAATAACTGCTACTGTCATGACTATGATATTTGCAAATCAATACTTGTAGCACAAAATCTCTTCTGCTCATCTGTTTATAAGCAGAGGGCTAATTATCCTTCCCAGTGTAGCATTTATTATTCAGAAGAAAAAAACTCTTAGACCTCTTCTGCACAAATGAAGAAAATATCGATGTAAAAAGAAGCTCATTGTTTAAGAGACAGCTATGAGTCAAACTGGAAGCAGTCTGTATAAATTACCACATGTTTACTGCTTAGACTGAAATGGAAAAACATATTTTACAGTCCCGGGGCTCTGCAAGTAGCTCCACAGTCTTATCAACCATTGTGCTTTTATTCTTAGCCGAGTTTTGATGCAAACTGTGAAAGTTAAAGCTGAAATTAACAGGGCTTGTTGGAGATCGTCTCATGTGAAGGCAAACAAGTGGTACTTACAGGAGGGCCCTTTGGTCCAGGAAAGCCCACTGGACCCTGAGGTCCTTGAGGTCCCTGCAGCCAAGAAACAACAGAAGCCTTTTACACTATGCAAAAACACTGCAGTTTAAACGTTTCATTTCAATGTGTCATAACAGAAAAATGAATACGTTTAAATTCAAAAAAATCTGCTCAACCAAGTCTCCCAAAAAAATAAATAAATAAATGCCATCAGATTAATTATTAGAATAAATTCTTATACAGTAGATGACAACCCAGATGGAGCTCTGTCTGCATTCTTATGAGTAACAAAACAAACAACTTATTTTTAGAGAAATATAACTCATACAGAGCTACCGTAAATCCTCTAATATTGGCCTGTATTCCATTAGCAGCCGGGTCTCTAACAATGGCCTGTCTCGCTGTCGGCCGAGGTAAATAGTGGCCGGACTCGTATACAGGCTGCGGCTATAATTAGTCAACAACTTGTGATAGTAACATACAAGTACCACAGGGGGGCAATGTTTGCTAACGAATCCAAGCCATTAGCATGGGAAGTCCCATCCTTACACAGAGATTGTAGTGGCTTTACACAATCGTTGAGATCTGAAAGACACATGTGATTCCCGGTAGGTGTGGTGGTAACCAGGCAGCGTTAAAATGACAGAATTTCGTTGGCCTTCGTTGAATTTCCCTTGAAATATAAGATACTGTTAGCCTACCTCCACTTAGTCTGCCTCAAATAAAATTTTGCTGTGATTGCAGAACAGTTTCCATAATTTTTTTTTTAAAACTTTGTTTGGCCAGTCAGTTTGATCAAGATTCCATTCTGTGTCTTTTTTTTCCCCTTATTGCCTTGCAGAAAAATTGCAGCTGCTGGAAGATGTCTGAATAATGTTCTGTATACCATTATGGTAACTGTACTTTTTTAAATAAATGAACCTAGTATTCTATAGGTTCAAAGAGACACAAAATCTCGTTTTTATTCATTCCACTGGTATTTTGTTTTGATCAAATAGAAATAGAGGCCTGCCTCTAATTCTGGCCTCCTTCCAATAATGGCATGGACCAAGATGCACCTGAGTGAAATGTTACAGTGTTATATCCATATTATCAAGTGCTTGAGTTCTACTATGTTATTTTGTGGCACTCTGGATTTAAAAATATAAAACAAGTTTTAAGAAAAGCTTGGCGAAATAAAATGTATTAATATGTAAAATGTAATTTCCCTTTTCATCAAACCCTTAAAAAAATATTTGTGACAGCGTCAAAGTGCTTTATCGGCACAAACAGATATGTTTTTGGAATTTCAACTGGATGGACAGAAAAAGAATGATGCATAATTGTGAATTGTTGCACACATTTGAGTACAACCTTTACCCAGACGCAACTAAATAAAATCAATTTATTTTTTTATGTATAGTTATTAAAGATGGTACGTATAGATTTAAAAGATCCCCCCCCCCCTTTGTGTTTGACCTGTCACTTAAAGTCCAGAAAAAAAAGATTTATGTAAAAAATGCAAAAAAAGATTAAGCTTTTTTCCTAACAACACACGTTATCCCCTTGCTTCACCAGATCTCTTCATATAAGATATTAATATCAAAACATGAATACAGTAAATTATTCTAGCTTAAAAATTAACCTCTCTTTTACAGTGCCTATCATGGGATGTGTTTTTTAATTGTTTACATATAAATAGAGTAAAAAAAACAACAATTGATATAGCATTTAGATATATTTTTAGTCCAAATATAATCTTTATCCCTCATATCATCATTTAAAATGATCTTCTTTCATGCAGCTGTCTTATTGTGTACATTTTTAAAGAAGTTTAGATATCTCAGTGGAAGGGGTAAAAACTGTCAAGACGGAGGAGTTTATGACTTCCGTTTTAGCCAACTGAAATGTCACATCTTGGAATCCCAGAATTGCCCTCCGCCCACAGAGAATCACAGGGCTGAAAAGGTTGAAAGCTGCCTATCAGCATCTAGATGGAAATGCTAAGAAGTTCACTCCTTGGGAAATTTCAAGGGCCTCTAGTCCAAACACTTCAGGCATAAACAGATTAAAGGATCTGTTTTATTTTACCTAAACTTCTGAATTGAAATATTTCGGTAGTGACAGAGATTTTTTTTTCACAAAAGATGATAACAATTATTAAAATTTACTGTATGAAAAACTATGACTGTTAGATTTCTGCTCTCTGTAGTTGTTTTCTGTCTGTTTGGTATTTATTTAGTTACTCTCTATTGCCCCCTTGTGCCTGTTCCTTCCCCTTTGCTCCCTCCTAGTTTGTCCTTTTCACACCTGCTCCATATCAGCTCATTAGCCCATCCTTTGTTCTGTTCCCCATACAGTAGCAGGCATTTAAAATGGCCCTTCCCAGTCAAACGGCAGCCGAATGGCAGCCAACTTCCCTGCAGCTCCCAGCAGAATCCATCCCACTTCCAGCCACTGGAGTGACCCCCTCTTGCATATTTTTTTACTCTGACTCCAACCTTTCACTGAATTACAGGGTCTGACCAGGAGATGATGCTTCTCTTTAGATCTTAATGTCCACAAATCATGACAGAAAGAATATTTTAATACGAATTTTTTGATGTTAAAAGGGAATTGTAGGAGACCAGCCAAGGACCTATCAAGGAAAGAGGGGAAATTGGCTACTACTGTATATACACCACCTCTGCAGTTTCTGTTTGCTGGTTTCTTGTTGTTGTTTTGTTGCTTCACCGTCTCTTGCTTCCCCTGTGTATTTTCCCTGACGTTGATTAGATTTTATTTAGTTGCTTTTTTTTTTTGCATTTTTGTGGCATTTTTGCCACAGTTACCAGTAGTCCTTAATTAAATAAACAAAATGTATCTGTGCATTTGAGTCCTCAAAGCCTCCACCCAACCTGACAATAACAAGCTTTAAGATGAAGCATAGGCACAAAATACTGGACTTTATTAAAGTCTGTTGATCCTTCAGCAGATTAGCTCCTGTGTTGCTGAATTTATCACAGATTGTAGAGCTACTAAGAGGGACTCCTTCTTTTGATTAAAAATGCAAATGTCCAGAAAATGGGCTACTGTAGCTGATTTATCAGTTCAAGCTGCTATATGTGGCTTTTTACTTCAGATTCGTGCTTGAATGTCACAGTTCTCTGAAACAGAGAGAAGTCCAAGTGCACCAGAACGACGCTGGAAATCCAAGAAAATTCAATGTAAGTTATTAAATCCAGTGGTCCACTGCTGGGAGAATTTTATTGTGCAGCAACTTCAATTTTTTTTTAGCTTTCCTGCTGAGTCGGTCACCTAGGTTTAAAAGGTTCAGAGCATTTTCTTTTCTTAGAGAAATACACTTTATTAGAACTCCAGGAATACAACTACTGGGATTTGGAATAAATGTCATGAAAGAGAAAATCTAAAATGTAGATAGCAAAGCTGACATAGACCTGAACGCAGAGATCAATTTCATGGATTTAATTTAATCTCTCCTTTGTTTTGTTATTTCAAGAAAGCTGTTTGGTATAAACAATCCCTTTTTAGTTGCCCATCTAAAATATCAAAGGGAACAAAATAAATCAATCTGATTGAGATTCAGATTACAGAAAATGTCTTAAAACAGATTCAAACATGGCACAGAATGCATAGATATAAAAAACAGATCTATTGCAACACTAAAGGAGAGAAAATCCAAGAGTTGTTTTCTTAAAAGCCCATTAGGGAAAAAAGCAAACTGTCTATGGTTAGAAGCACTCTTATATAGGTGCAGTCTCTGGGTTTTATGTAAACCTTAAGTATCTATTCTAACATCATGAGCATTTCAATTATATAATATTTTTCCACAAATTGTCTGATGGCATGAATTTGTCAATTTTACACCTGACTGGTGCAAAGGTATTTGGAAAACACACCATTCACAGGTTAATACTGAAGATTAGATGCTAAATAAAATAAAGAGAGTTTAAAATAAGGTTTTAAGAGAAAAACAGACTGTCAAAGAGCTTTCTTGAAAGAAATCTGTAGTTTTCACTGATGTATGTTGGTGGTTACTTTAGATTTCCCTAAAAGGAGAGTCACTGTAGGCCCTGAACACACATCTTATGGGATTACGTGCCTGGGTCAGACTCTTTAGAATAAGTGGGAACAGTCAGATGTGGCCCATATGCAATTTGCTCAAGTCCAATTGGAACCATTTTAATATATGGTTATAAATGTTTTTGTGTCACTCCAGTGGAAACAACCAATGTGGATCCAGCACGACTTTGTTATCACATTCAATCGACATTTGTCGCAACTTTGTGCCGACGGGAAGTGATAGCAAAAAGCAAGATGAACAGCAGCTGCAGCATTACTCAATGGACAGACGGCGATATTTTAGACCTCGATATATGGAGTGTAACTTCTATTCAGAGCAGGTTGGGAGACTCATATGGGAGCAGTTTAGATGAGTGACTTCAGTTAAGATTTGCTAAGTTTATGTGCAATCCTGCAAAAAGAGAACTTTGCAATTCCAAAGAAGTTAGCCCGAATGTGGTAGTCTGTGCTTGAATTTTGTCTCTGTTACGTTTTTGACAAAACTAAGCATGGTGGGAGTGTTGGCCTACTGGTTAGAGCAGTGGGCTTGTGCTCTGAGAAGGTTGCAAGTATCCGATTCGATCCCCACAGCCTGCTCTCTGGGTCTCTGAGCAAGACCCTTAACCCCAAACCACTCCCCAGACACCGCACAATGGCAGCCCACTGCTCCCCGAGGAGATGGGTTAAATACAGAGGTAAGTTTCTCCAGTGTGAGATCAATTAAGTTCAATTATAAATTATATTATTATAAGCATTAGGAACTGCAGCGAGCATATAGCCTTAGACCTCATCAACGAATAGGAAGTTGTACAGGATACAACAAAACCCTGTTTTATTAAAAAGAAGAGCTTTTAATTCATCTCACAGTTACTGTAAGGTGGGGTACACACACAGGTTATAACATGGACATGCCAGTGATGCTAATTGCTAACGTAGGACGCTAGTAACGGAGCCAAACTTAATATCAGTGGTGAGAGTGTTTGAAATTATTAGTGAAAACCTGTTTGCCTGCAGAGCTGTCTAACACCAACTGCTCTGCTTTAAACATATAATGTAATATTTTATAGTTGCAAAAATAAAGGAGTCAAAAAAAATAAAAAGATACACTTATACTTCTTTAAGAATAATTTATAGGCAAAAATACCAATGTCCCGTAAGTTGGGGGATTTTATTGTTTTGCTATATTTCCACTGATTTACTTGAAGCTGCTTCCTTTTTACTCCAAAGACTTTTATTTTTAAGGCATTAAATTATCCATTTGTGTGGAAAGTGGTTTCCTGCTGTAAGTTCTGGTTATTAATGACAGAAAGGATCCAGATGAAAGCAGCAGCTCAGAGCTCTGAAACAATCTGTGATTGAAAATCCGACTCTACCTAATACCCACACACATTACTGCAGCAGGCTCATTTTTCCTTTCCAAGTTTCTATAAATGTGGAGAGCACCGGATGGCAGATTAGGATAGGGGACGGCGACAGCGGCGGAAAAAAAATCAATATTGCATATAGAGAGCATTTCTTTTTTTCAAACATACGATGAATTAAACAAACTGTGTTGCACATTCAACCCTGAGCAAGAGCTCAACAAGTGGCCAAAAGTTTAGTTTTTTACATTTGATTAAGCTATTCCCTGACTGATTCCCTATGCAATACTTTATGCACTTAGACTGAAAGTGGAGAAGCTGTCAAACATTAAAATGGTTGTTATTTTCTGTGAGTATTACAGTTGGAGAAGCCAGCGAAGGTCCTTGATCTTGGATGGCGTCCAGCCGCCCTCATCAACCATGGCTGTGCTTTTCTAAGAGGACTGTTTTGTCATCAGAGTTAGGAGAGGCTGTAAATGTTATGCAGCTCATCGATCGTAGTTTTCACTGTTAAGGTATCTAAATCAAAACAAAGCTTTAAAAATTTGGGTCCGTCTACATTTATAAATGACCTGTAGGTTTATTTCTTATTTTCCAATGAACAATACACACCCTACACACTGTAATCAGGGGATTTCAAGCTGATGGAATGGGATGCCAGATGGCGGCCATGATCTTTAGCTCAAAGGTCTGTAAATATTACAATCTCAGAGCTACCGATACGAAGCAGGGCTAAGTTATCAAGTTAACACGAAGTTCAACAAAATGTGAAAACAAAAGAATAAAAATATCTCAAAAAGCAGGTGGAACAGGTGACTGAGCTCAGGGGGCTTTGTTTGTCTTAAGTGTTTTTGTATGGAGCAGCTCTCTACCCACCTACAGTTGACTGATTGATGGGTCCTTTTCTAAGTTAACCTCAGCTTAGATTACTAAAGACAGCAGCTTAAAGGCATTTTAACTATTTATAGCCGCTTCATGCTGTGCTTTGATACAGCAGCAGGGCTTGTTTACCAACCACTGGGCGGCCGCACCTCTGATGTGACGCTGCAATGAGTCTGGAGAACCGAAACAACCACCCGAACTATCATTGCATATAAAAAACACCAAATGACATGCGTTTGAAACTTACTCTCTCGCCAGGCGGGCCGGGGGGGCCGTCGTTTCCCGCTGTGCCCTGCAACAACACAGCATCGCATCAATACTGTTTTGATATTTCGTTTGAATATGAGCATATTTGGAATGGGCTTCAGGGGGAGCGACAGACGGTCACTGAAGCATTTCTGATAAACTCACAGGTCGTGTTACTGATGAAATACTGAATAAAATGATGCTTTTTTTTTGCTATGAGATGTTTACCTTGAGACCAGGTTTGCCTGTTGGACCCCTGGCTCCTCGAGCCCCCCGAGGACCCTAGATAAAGCAACAAGGAGAGGAGGGTAGACAGCAAGTTTATTAAAGTGACTCCTATTCTGTTTTCAGATGGTTGCTTAGTATATAAGCAGTCAATAAATCACTGAGGGAGGAGGACGTACCGTTGGACCTCTTTGTCCTCTAGGCCCAGGTTTACCAGCAATGCCCTGTTAAATAAGAAAAAACAGTTGATTCACCCATAAGGTTTGCCTGCCATAAACTTTATTATAGCATTTCCTACAGAAATAAACAAATATCATTACAATACTGTTGAGAAATCTCTCGGGTTTGCTTCATTGTCTTAAAACAAGATTTCTTGATTAAGTTCTGTAACATATAGTTAAACTAACATGCATTTTGCACTAGATTCAGTCCCACTGGAGCAGATTGTAGTTAATTTTAATAGGAAAGTTGTAAAACAGCTCATATGGCAAAACAAATAGAAGTGTTTCTGTTTGTTTTATTAGTATGCTGTTTAAAAATGCCAACAATAAGGTGGAATAGTGTGTGGGTGGGTGGAACTGCTTAGTGGCTGCTTAGTCCACAGACATAATACAAGCAGAAAGACAGTCTCCAAGTGTTAAAAGAAGAAAGAAAAAAAATCCCTCTATTTTGCTCTTTGGCACGCTCTTGGATGCCAAGTTGATTTTACATCAAAATGGGAAAAAACAAAAAACAAACCCAATGCTGTCACCTTTCGAGCCCTCAAAGTTTTGAAAAATAATCAATTCAAAGCACGGTTCAGATCTAGTGGGGGAAATTCTGCCTCATCCTCCTGATTAGCGACAACTTGAACTTTTAACTGCTTTTCATCACAAAGAAAAATAAAAGTTATACCTTACCCAAGAATAAAATGAGCTAATGATGTTTTTCTCTATGCTTTGTTGTTTTATGAAATATGCAGAAGCAATTATCTGTGGACATGCTGCAGAATTATGAGTTTATAAGCAATCGATGCCAAAGGTTTTGGCTTTGACATAAATATTTTGCTGCTGACTTTTAAAATTTATGAAATATTTCTGTAGTTTTAAGTAGAATGAATAAAATCTTTCATTAGTTTTAAATGCCTTTAGGAAGGGATCAATCAATTTAGTGTACATATTCGGGGAGCCTATTCGGGGAGCCTATTGCTTATGCATACAGGATGGGAACTGTTTTGCTAAAAAATGTCTTATTTTGTTTACAGCTGACCACTTTCAGTTGGCTTACAATATATGGAGTTTTCTAGACCAAACTCCAGTCATAATTATTCTGCCATTTTATCGCTTTAGTCCATGGATCCTGTACACCTTCTGCTGTAAAATACGCAGGCTATCACAAAGCTGTGAACTGATGGGTCCAACCTCTAAATTGATCCCGCTCATGACAATGCTCCTGAGGATAACACTTTGCATATGGTACAGCTTTATTTTACTTCTATTTTTATTAGCCAAAGAAGAATCTATCTGAGAAAATTATATTAAACCATTCTTCTGAGATCCATCTCTGTATTTCCTGTAGATTTCTAGCCAATGTAGATGTCTTAGCATCTTCTCACGACACTGTGCAAGCTCTGCACTGGTGGCAATATAGCTCACATGCAACCTGTCCTGCTTCTAGAAATATGAAAGCCTTTTTAACTGTAACAGAACCAACTAAAAGTTTTTGGTCATCCTAATTCAGCTGCAATATTCCCAGAAATGTTGATAGAAAAAAAAAGACGAATGCTTTATCTTGGAGGTAATGGCTACTACTAAAACAGATATATCAGCCATCATCAGACTAAAGCCAATTATATGATTATTCTATAAAAATATTAATTTAAATCAGGAAATTAATGAAACTCTCTTTAACCTAAAGATAATAGTTGTCCAGTTTTATATTTAAACCAATAATAATGTTTCAGTAAAATCCAGTCACATATTTTGGAACTTAAATAACATATTAGAACTAAAAGTGATCTTAAAGACTTTGGACTGCTTTTCAACAATCAAATTAAAACCTGTTTTATGATTTTTTTTTTTTAAACAGACCTTAAGTTCAGTATACTCCAGTTTCCTTGCAGCAGCTTTATTTCACAAAGGTGCATTTGTAGAGCAACACATTTAAAGTTGAGCATGGTTGTGCAGATTTTGCTGCACATGCAGTGAGTCTACCCAGCTGATGTGTTTTTCTTACCCTTGCTCCTTTTTCGCCGTTTGCTCCGGGGAATCCGGGAAATCCACTGGAGCCCTGTCAATATCAGAGGGAGGAAACATGCAGAAGGATTAGGCTGTATGGGTCAGTGCATACATAACAACAGGAATGATGTTGCATTCATTCACTGAAATTATAGATCTCTTTCTGAGTGTCCAACTGTTAGCATTTATTTATTCTTTAAATGTCAGATTCTTCAAGCAACAAAATGTGAAACCAGTGACCTTTATAACAGAAACAGAGGGCTTTTTCTCATTTTTCAAAGCTAATTTTCTTCAAACGTCTTACTATAACTTTAACGTATCAAACTGGACATTCATTTTTTTCTGTTCATTTTACATGCCATATTAAAGAACAACCAGTCAGATCAAGCTAACAGCAGCAATCCTCAATCAGGAAGCTGTTATTGAGAGTAGAAACTTTCTAAAAGTTAAGTCAGTGGAAACACAAAAAATTCAGGTGTTTAAAGATAATTAATTTAGACGTGTCAAGACATTCCTGTTTCATTCAAGACAAGAGAACAAATAAATAAACAAATAAATAAATAAATAAAACTAAGACAGATAATGGGAAGATAGATCAGAGCAGAGAAACATTTATGTTTCCTTTTGAGATTCTACCTCTTAGATAATGCTGGTTTTGAAAATGTTGAAAAACGGTTTGGAAATTTAACCCCTAAACACACCGTTTACATGCACAAGAAAATCCCAAGATCATGCAAAGACAACCAGATTAATAAACACAGCCTCGTCTATGTATAAACCGAAGTGCATTTGCTGCAGTTCAAGCAGTGTTGCACCGATACCAGTATCAGACGGGTTCCCGATACTGCACTAAAATGGTGGTATTGGTATCGCTGAGTACCAACAAATAGGGCACCGATACCATTTTGAGAGCCAAAAATGTATTCAACCATTGTCATCCATTCTAGGTAGGCAATAAAAAGTTCTACTGGAACAATTTCACACACATGGTATTGGTATGGTATGGGCCAAAACTGCACAGCCAGGTATTGGGGCCCAAAAATGGCATCAGTGCAACACTAATTTTTATATGTTTTCATTTAATGCTATCCAAAGAGATTTAGGTAGTGGATAAAATGAGTATCAGTGAGTCTTCTCTACAAAAACCATACATTAAAACATTGGCCCTAAAAACTGGTGTTGTTTCTTCTCTAGCCCAAGGACTTTGAATACAACACCTGTAAACATATGACAATGTTTCATTCATTCATACTTGAGCAGAAAAGCAGAACGTGTAGCTTAGTCCTAAGGACTGACCTTTAGGATTATTCAGTAAAATCAAACCAATTAAAGCCTTTCCTTCCTCTAAATGTTAAGATATCAGCTTGTGCTTTGATTTTTGCTTGTTTATGATCCTAAAAGTCACCTATTTTAACAGAATAGTTTATTTTTTGCAGACAGACTGATATTTTATCAAATCAGATCATTTCATTCACTGAAATATCTCACCTTTAAACCTTAAACCTTTAAACGCATTCATAAATGTACTAAATGTGATACCGCTCCCCTTCTAAATACGATTAGTTATAGCCTGCTCAAATAAAAGATGCTTTATTAAGTACGATACTCCTTGCCTTACCTTAGGTCCTTGTCGTCCAGGATAACCTGGCAATCCTGGGACCCCAAGTTTACCCTGAGACACATTGATGAGATGAGTCAGAGCAAAATCCAATTTATTGAAAGCTTGAAAAATGAAGCTCTCTGTACCTTCTCTCCTGCTGGACCAAGTGGTCCAGATTCTCCGTTTGGGCCAGCTCTGCCTTTCGGCCCCTCCGGTCCATCCTCTCCACGGGCTCCAGGCATACCGATTTCACCCTAGAAAGAAAAAGAACATCTCAGCATAAAGAGGAAACTCCAAAATCTACATGTCATATTTTAACCTATAAAGTGTAAAAATAATGATATCTGATTCAAACTACTCACCCGGTCGCCTTTGATTCCCATGTCTCCCTTAAAACCTGGAAAACCGTCCTCACCCTGGAAGAGATTAATATTTGCTCACTTATTTAAAATGGCTATAAATTTAAAAAAAGGAGTTTTTAAAACAGCAAAAAGTCAGAGCTAAAATTGAACTACATCTCTCCCTCCTGATAAAGGAGGACTTGCACTGCCATCTGGAGGTCAGATGGTGGAATAGCACATATTTGAATATTAAACGGGAGCACTCCAGGTCCGTCTTTTCTTTGACACCTCTTCTTTCTCTGGCCGACCTCTTGTCTAGAATGCCAACAGCAGCGGCTGCATAATGCAGAGGTTTTCACCACTAACTTGCATCCTGAAGCCACTGGATACATCTCACGTAAAGCATATCCTTTATTCAAAAAGGTTTCCTGTATCTTTTTTTTTTAACTATTAATAATTCAGTTTAAAATTCACATTAATTCCTGCCGAAGCAGCGGAAATAAAAGACCCTTGAGTCAGATAAAAGATTTTTATCTCGCTCCATAAAGGTGCTTTTATTAAGTAAAAGTCTTTAATGTTTGAGGTGTTTAAAATTCCAGCATAGATTCTACCACCTGGTGACCAGCGTGAGACTAATGGTTGTTTTCTCTGATAGAAAAAGCTTTTAGCAGTACAGCTTTAAATCCAGTAGTGAGTGACTGAGGGTCACTTCAAAGGAAGGCTCGCCCTCCTCTGAGGATGCTCATCGACTGACCCTCACATTGCATTCAGCCTGCTCTGAACATGCACTTCAGCTCAGGAGAGTCAAAACAAAGCAGACAGGTAGACAGCGAGAGTGTCAGACAGAACATCTGTGACATGAATGCATTTACAGGCAGCTCTCAGACTTTTCACATCTTTTATGCTGTTTTTACTCTCACCATAGAGTGAGTTTCACTCTGCTGTCTGTCACATAAAGACTGATGGAAATCTGGTCAGTGTGTTTGTCGTTTTAAAATCCGCAATTTCCAAAAACAGCATAGAGAATAAAACATCTTTAGCAATCCTCATATCTGGATTCCTGCATGTTGAAATTTCCTGCAGCAAATTTCCGGATTTCTCCCACAGTTTATTTGAAAAATACAGAATTTATGATTAAGATTTCAATAGTTTACAGGTTTAAAATACAGTGAAAGCTAGAGTATTAGGTGACTACTAAAATACTCATACTGCATATTTGCTCCATACATATTTAATGCTCTGAATTTCCATATCAATGCATTTTTGCATCATGTCTTTTCTCCCTCGCTGTTTACATTTGATCCATGCCGCACGTTATGGAATGAAAATGTTCTGAAAGCTGAGCAAAACGAAATAGAAGTTGTCTAAGTCCACTAAAACCAGAGGGAAAAAAGGATGGGCAGACGGAGTTGGTGAAGGATGTAAAAAAACACAAAGAAGGAAGAAGTGGCATGAGGAAGGGTAGCAGGAGGCACAGGGGGAGCAAAAAGGGAAATTTTGTGCAAGAAAAGAAGGAAAACAAATAACGGAAGGAAGGAAGGAAGGAAGGAAGGAAGGAAGGAAGGAAGGAAG
>NW_015150564.1:907120-915597 GCF_000732505.1 Cyprinodon variegatus
GAAGGAAGGAAGGAAGGAAGGAAGGAAAGAAAGAAAGAAAGAAAGAAAGAAAGAAAGAAAGAAAGAAAGAAAGAAAGAAATACCATAAACAATAACCGAGAAGAAGAATAAAACCTACAATACAATTATTTTTACCTTCTCTCCTTTTGATCCCTTTAGACCACGAACCCCATCAGCTCCCTAAAGGACAGGACCAGAAAGAGAAGGATTATAAAATAACAGAAAAAAATGCATAATAAAATGAAGAAAAATCTGTTTCTTTAAAAACACAAAAATAATCCTACCTTTACACCCCGAGGGCCAGGATAACCAATAGGACCTTGAGGACCCAGTGGACCCTGCAGCAATTAGATACATATTTTAGAGAAAAACTGAACATTCAATGTCTTAAGTTGAAGTTAGGTTCTGTCTTTTTCAAAACAACTTTGCTTAGGTATCTGTGTTAAATATACATGCATGGTTAATAGTTACTAGTTGCTTCTTTAACAAGATTCAGACTTACTGTGCCTAATATTTTAATGTACAACAATCAACTCAGGCAACAGGTTCCAGAAACTATTTTTATTCATATATATATCTACAGATAAAGTCCCTGCAGACTGGAACATAACTGTCAAATTATTAAATGATTGCAAATTTTTGGGGATGTCGAAAATGTTAGTAATAAACACTGAATGAATAAATAAAGGATAAGCTAGAATAGAAAATCAATTATCTCTGTTGATTAAATAACTGAAGCATTAAACTGATGATCAGGCATAAAGTCATGTGCTGCAAAAACTGATCTAAAATAGCTATAATATCTCAGAATTGATTTATTTTGCCCTTAATTTGAGCAGGTAGAGATACGATCAATGCAATAAGCACGTTTGTTAGATTAAGATAATTAGGTATTCTGAACTTAAAATAAGATAATTGAGTTATACACATAAAACATCATATTTCATAAGCAAGTTATCTTATTTACCATCTCAAAACAATGGAAATTTCAATTATTTACACTTTTCTAATATTTTGTTTTGCAGTGTGACTACTGAAAAGTAAATTAAATAAGCAATGATGGGTTCTTCAGCACAGTAGTTCTTGAATGGTACATATTAGACAGCAAAATAAAATGTACCCCTAATAGCTGGGGTGTTAAAAGCAGGAAAAAAATTCCATCCTCAGTATTTAAGCAAGTTTGACTTGGTTAGTGAGAGAATCTTTTACAAGTAGAGCTGTTTTTAGGTTCTCTGCATCTCTGATGATCAAAATCGAGCAAAAGTTATCCAAGGAATGGGTAGGTATGATGATTAATGTTTTCTTTAACACCACATAAATTACTGGGCTCCTTTGCATACCTTACTGGAGGAACAAGAGGAACATGAATGTGTTATAAGATGAAGACAGGTCTGCAGAAGCAGATGCTTTAGGCAGCTATTGGTAATCCCCATGTACAGCCAAACACATCACTTATTTCAGTCTTTTTGCTAACTATCGACTTTCTTTCATGGAAACTATGTTCTTTGTTGGCTCTACTGAATGATGCACCTTGTCATGCAAGCATGATGATAAGACCTCCAAACTCCTCAGATCCCAATCTACTAGGTAATTTAAGAGGTCCTCCAGCTAACATACTGGTGCCAATTATCAAAGCACAACTTCAAGGATTTATTTAGGTCCATATTTGGGAGGAACCTCATCATTTTATATTGAATTATCAGATAAAAATCAATTTATCCTGTGGCTCTACCTTGCTTAAACCTCATCCTAAATACAAAGGTTATTCTGAGATATTTTCTCCATCTGTGATGCTATAGACTTATACTGCTGGAGGACATAGGGACCGTTTTTCATCATTTCATCTCAATTCTCCCATTCTGCAGTATGGTTTAGTTCAATCTCTGATGTTATGCTCTCTCTTCTTTTCTCTTGGTAGCTTCATCTGGTCAATTCCTGTTTGGCTGTGACTCCATCCTGGAGAGAAATATCAGCTGTGCTGCTGCCATCAACACGTTTGTTTATAGATGTTCGAGATCGGCCTGTTTTTCAGTCCTGTCTCTCTGACTGTGACTGGCTTCATGTGCTCTAGTCGTCCTCTGACGTGGGAGCTGGCTCATCTGCTTGTCTGTGTGTTTCCTTTAACAGTTGCCTTTTGTATCTCTGCTTCTTTCTGTATCTCTGCTTCCGTCAGTCGGCCTCGGCAGATGGCCGCTCACACTGAGCCTGGTTCTGCTGGAGGTTACTTCCTGTTCAAAGGGAGTTTTATCTCCACGGTCGCTACAAGCATGCTCGGTGTGAGGGATTGCTTCTGAGTAAATGTCTCTAAACAATCAGCTTTGAATAAATTTGACTGTATGATCTGGTTGAATTGTAAAGTGTCTTGAGATGACGTGTTTGGAATTGTTGCTATATAAATAAACTTAATTGATTTTAATTGTCTTTTATAGTCTCTTACCTGTGAACCTTTTTCTCCAGGTGGACCCTCCTTACCGGGATGACCCTGAAAAGAATGTCAAACTAATCAGAAATCATATAATCAATGATCAATAATCAGCAATGTTTTTTTTCCCATCACCCAGAACAACGTGATGTTTTGTAGCAACTGTTCAGAGTTAATTGAGATCTGCTTTTCCCACCAGTAGGAACTGTTAGAGCTGCACTGAATTCAAAATCCTAATTTAATCCTGGAGAAACCATGAATAAAACATCAAACACTTTTCTGTGAACAAGCCTTTAGATCTTGGTGGGCTAATTTCTCTCAAGCCCAAATGTCTCCTAATAGTTTGCAAAAATACTTAAATTCTTACTTTTAATAACATTAAATGATCTATTTGCAGTCACTTGTGTGTAGCTGAATATTGGTGTTTTAAAGCAGAAAGTCATATTCTGAGCCTCCCTCTACGTCAGAAAATGTTCAGCTGTGAAGAACGACTGGCACCTCTTATTGGAGGTGTTAGAAGGAGGAGGAGAGCTGTTAGCTGAGGGTGTTTTCCTCCTCAGCTGATCCCTCTGTGCAACAACAAACCATAATAACAAACCCTTGAGAAGTTCCAGAGGCCCAGGTTTACTGCATGTAATATTATGTAATATTTTTATTAAATACAATCGAAATAGCTAATAATTTCTTTAGTGTCCAAATTAGAGATATATTATATATGAGATCCTTTGTCATCCAGTCATTTATCCTTGGCCTGTGTGATTTGTGCAGTTTATAACAGAGTCACCTACTGTAATGTTGTTTGAAGGTCAGCTACTCAATGAAAAATGTTTAATAATGTTTAAAAATGAATGTTTTTCCATCTGAAAAACCTTTTATTTCTGGTTTGAAATCATTAATTTCAATTGACCCAGAATTAAAACATTCCTACATTAGAAGAATCATCTAAAATAATTAGCTGCTGAGTAAATATTGACTTTGTGTCAAAGGTAAGAGTGTCAAATTTGCAGGTTTTCTCACACATAAGTGTGACCTCATCAGCTGGCTATTGCAAAATACGTGGTTAGCCCTGTATCATGAGCAAGGCTGTCCTTACAATTAAAATGGTCACTTAATGTGCCAGAATAGCAATGGCAATATGAGAAAGCAATTTGGATCATTTTCTTTGAATTGACTCAGATATCTAATGGAGACCATTTTAAAATCTCTAAGGTCGTTTTGGGTGTTTTAGCTCGTTAAATGTCAATAAATGGATACGGCCTCTGCTCCTCATTGTAATAGCTAAAGGTTGCGCTCTTGTATCATGAGCTATAAAATACTCTCTCTGTGGTCAGTAGACTAACTAGGAGCATACAAAAGCTTTATGTACTTAGCCTTTGCAATAAATACAATTTTAGATTTACATCAGTGTACATTTATGGTTTCAAAGTCAAATCAAATCAGTTAAAGCTGGAGTAAAACGATACATTTAGCTGTAACAAACCAGAGCTATGTTTTCTCAGTCCACTAACTTCCAGCTGTAAAAAAAATATTTTTTTCCCTCCAAAATTATACAAAAATTCCAACTTTTAAGTTTGAATTAATTTTAAGCTTTGAGCAGACTCCATATTTCTAGCATTTTATAAAATCCAAATCTAAGTTCAAACATTTCTGTAAATCTTCCAGCTAAGTTTTACTTCATCATCAAAGTCCACCATGCTCAGACAAAACTTATGGCAGCAGGTTAGCAGACAGAAATGTTAAAATGTCTGGCTCTCCTGCAAATTTAATCTGTGCTTTTAAAAATAATGGATTTTTTTTGTTGATAGTTTCATCCATAAACTTTTTTCTGCAGAGTGACAACACTAGAACTATAACAGATAAGTGGATTTTAATCAATCAAATGACAACAGAACAGGGGATACAGATGCTATTAATAGACTATTTGTATTCATCACTAAATTTCGCATGCTGAATTTTTAAATGGGGATAAAAATATGACCAAAAAAAAACAACAAAGAAAAATGCTTGACTCCCTGAACTTCAACATGAGGTTACATGTTAAAACATGAAGCACTGAAGCACAAAATAGGACGACATATAAAAAATAAACATTTCTATTTTTATTTTCTGTAGAATTTTTTCTTTTTGGTTGTACCCAAAATGGCCCTTCAAATCTCTAAATAATACAAAATTTTCAAGTAAGGGAGTAAAGAGGTTAAGGAACGCTCTAAAGTGTCTCTGGAAACAGAAGCTACAGATAAATCTCAATAAATTACTGTTGATTGCACATTTTTGTCCTCCACTTAATTTTCCTGCATTAAGCTTGCAGACAGCTCTCTGTAAACAGCTTCTTGAGTTATAAACGTTTTTGTGACTTTGTGTGGCAGTAAATGTCAACCTAGAGTTGGGAGGGAGAGTCATTATGTTACCATAGCAACACTCTGCTTTACATTTTTATTTTTAGGTAATGTTAGTTCATTTTAGCATTAAACTGCTAAAAGTAATTAAAGGTTTTTTTTTTATATTTGGATTAAATTACTCAAATATATACATTTTTCTGGTGATTCTTCTTTTATGTACCTTTACCAGTATAGTGAAGGGGGCTTAACTATATTATCTTAAATAGGGGATGTGTTTGTGTGTGGTACGGGGATAAGGTGAGCACGTACAGGAGGTCCATCAGCTCCAGGTAATCCAGGAAGCCCTGACCTGCCCTGAGGTCCCTGAAGGAGGAGGAGGAGACAAACATAAGGGATGACTACGAAAAAAATAATCAAATTGGTTCGGTAGCATTTCATATACAAATCAACTCTCTGGGCCAGACAGAACCAAGATGTGCTTAAATCATTGAACTGGAGTTTCTGCAACTACAGCTAGAACAGATCATCACTGCCTTGCATGGTATCGATCCAGACAAATGCTGAACCTCTAGTAATAATGTCCACTTTGAACACATAGTAGTTTATTGCAAAGAAACATGTATCTTATACTTTTTTAATAAGAAAATCAAAGAAATGTGCAAATTCATAAGAAGAAAAGACAACATACCTTTTCTCCAGGCGGTCCGATCGGACCTTGAGGACCAGGAAGCCCCTAGAGAAACAGAACGCACACGTATGGAAATGAGCACATTGCTGCAGCAGCAACAAATCCACACTAACCCCCACCACCGCCAAAAAGAAAAAAAACACAAGCTGAGTAAACTGAGGAGTTTCAAGCTGTAAATAGTGGAGCAGGTACAGAACTGTGTGTAGCTGTGTTTGTCTGCGGCTCATTTAAATTCAGTTTGTAGAAGCGGGTGCATTTAAATATTTGTGGATGAGCTCCTGTGTGTGTGCAGCACAGAGTGGCGACCTGATGTATGCTGGTGCTTCTGCATACACATCAGTGTGACGGCACTAACAGGTGGGGAGGCTGTGCAGGAGGAGGATGCTTGTCGCTGTCTGAGAATAAGCCTTTGGCTAAAATATAAGCTAAGAAATGTGTGTTTTTATCAGTTAAAAACAGCTTTTAGCATCATTGTTACTCTATGTAATACGAATTAGTTTGCTGAGTATCTAATTAATCTACCTAATGTTTCGACTAACTAGAAATTCTGGGGGGAAAAAAATCTTAATTTCTATTCTTAATTTCTATTAAATAATCCCATTAAAAAAATACAATTACAATTAAAACCTGCAGTACATATTTGAGGCTTCTTTTCTGGATCCCTGCATCTGGCCCTAAAATTACAATGTTTGATTATCTATGTCTGATTTCTTTACCTGTGTTCCAGGGATCCCCTGCTGGCCGGGTGGGCCTGGTTCCCCTTGTGGGCCCTTAAAAAAAAAAGAGATCAGGGTGAAAATTTACTCAATATGTGTTTATATTAACTTTTTGTAGTCTAAGGAGGGTTTCTATTTTGCAAAATATGAATTAAAGCAAGAAAATATGTAGTTAGAAATAAGTTTGCTTGGTAAGACTTTTGTACATGAGTTTCAATCATTTTACTCAATCCACCATTCCATCTTGCTTTTGATTTTGAGACTTTTATTGTATATTTAATATAAAAGAGGAAAACCAAAATCCAAATTCTTATCCTCTGCTTCCTCTTTTAAACTTAAACTGCTCTGCCTGTGGACTGCTAGGTGCTGGACTTGACCTTTAACCTCACATCTGTGCATCCTGCAGGCACTTTTTAACCCCAGTCACAGGCAGTCCAATCTAAATAAAAAGTCAGGAGACCTCAGCCAGCACCCTGAGAGATTCACAGCCTCAGGAGCCGATAAGGGAACATTAGAGTGGGGTGCTGAGTGCGTACCATGTTTCCTTTGGGACCTGGTGGTCCATCAACTCCGGCAACGCCCTGAGGAGGAGAGATGAGCAAAGATATGTCATATTGATTTCAAGAGCTGAATTGTTGGACAAGGGCAGACGGTTGATGTCATGATACGCACTGGCACTCCGGGAGGTCCTGGAGGACCACGAGGTCCGAGCAAACCTCTGGGACCCTAAAAAACAGCAGAAAAAACAAAACAAAAGCAACAACAAAAAGAGTTTAAATAGAATAAAATCTAATAAAGGCTGAAGTTTGGATTTAAATCAGCAGGCACACTGTTTAATATTGGACGTGGATAAAACCGTCTTACACTCTCTCCAGCCAATCCTCTGGGACCAATCTCTCCATCTTCGCCCTTAAGAAAAAAAAACAAATTGATCCAGAGTTAAACCCTGCTGCAGTTTCTGACAAATTAAGCCAAAATAAAAACACCAGTCTGCCTTTATATTGGACAGAGATTGAATCGGAGGCTTTTACACCTTCAAGGTAGATGCGGTGTGGCAGTTTAGGGTATTTAGTTAAAGGGGAGGAAAGGTTAAATACCAACTCTCCTCCTCCTTCTCAGTTCATAGTGTCCTCCCATTTGTTGTGCCTGGGGGCTGAGGCGGTGGAGCACAGCTGATTTAAGCAAAGCTGTCAGGGACCCTCCTCTATGGGGCAACTTTAAAGTGTTTGAACAAAGATGGAGTACTCACTCTCTGTCCGTCCTCTCCTGGGGCTCCTGGTGGTCCCATTCGCCCCGGCTCCCCCTGAGAAAGATGGAAGACAAGTTTATTTTCGCAAACTAATTACTAGAAGCCTAGTTTAACATTCTACAACTATAAGTATTCTAAAAAAGGGTGTAACTATGCAACGAAAGCAGGTGGGGACACTTTAAGGGTGGTGGCTGATGGACCTACAGTTATTCAACCCGAACGCTTTCATTAGGTTTTTGTATTTTACAAAAATTAACTCAAACATATATTAATTGCATACTTTCCTATTGTTGAGAACACAAGAAAATCATAACACACTGCTATTTATATATGTTAGAGAGATGCCTTTTGGTGCATTACATATATAGGGCCCAAAAACATTAATGTATGAAAAAGTAAAGAATAACAGCTGTTTCCGATGCCAAAATCGATATATCATGCATCCCTAGAAGTACAATTTCAATTCCATCCATTCAGAAAAATCTGGATAATGCTGCATTTTAAATATAGAATAGCATACTTTTCATGTAAACTTTCTGGTAAATTTGGAGATATATTTTATTGCATGTTGCATATTCCAGTAAATCTGTTTCCCCTTTAAATCTGCAGTTCTCTGTATTTCTCTCTGTGCTCTGTTTAAAAAAAGATTTATGAACCTCTTTACTAATATAATGATGCAAAGAACCAAATTTGAAGATATGTAGAAGCTCTGCAGTCTGATTCTATCTGTACAATAAGAAAACGTGTTAATTTTAACCTGTAACTGGGAGTCATGGTCCTCTGAGAAACAAAGCTTTTTTTTAACTAGTAAAGAAGAACAAACTTGTATAATAATAACTTGTATAAATTTAAAATCTGTTGCCACTTTTAGCTGAAAAAGCTAATTTTGTCTAATAAATAGATTTTTCGGTGACTTCTCTAATTATTTTAACCAACCTGTCTCCTAACTTTTATTTAAACATCGAAGTAGCTGCTGGTTAATATTCACTGAGTGCTGCTGTGCGTCTTTCCTACAACCACGTAGCGGCTCTGCACGCAGTGAAATGTGACGGCAAATCAGATG
>NW_015150564.1:915978-923383 GCF_000732505.1 Cyprinodon variegatus
GACTTGCAGAAAATGTCCCTGCTGATTGAAGATTACCCTTAAAAAGATGAGGTTGGTAAAAAAAAAAAAAATGGCACTGAGTGAAAGCATGGCATCTGTGTTACTTTAAGATATTAAGCAGAAAGAGGATGTTACTGAGAGACTCTGATGTGAGGCTCCTGCAGATTTCTTTCTTAATATTCTCACAAACATCTCTTTTTTATGCATTAATTTAACCTCATAAAGATAGAGATAGAGATGTAGAAGCTTTCTGTAAGAAATTCCCACATCTTCCCATACTGCATATTTTATTCTATTCATTATTTTATTATTATTTCTTAGATTTAAATTCCTTTTGGAACTATTAAAGTATTTTTAATTAAATTGAATAAATCTTGATTTTTTTTTTTTTTACCAACCTCATCTTTTTAAGGGTAATCTTCAATCAGCAGGGACATTTTCTGCAAGTCTCACAGGCTCCCAGTCCTAATTCTAAGCTTGTCCCCAGACTAACATTGATCCTCAGAAGACTATAACTAACAATAAAACCATCTAACTTTTTGATTAAATGCATCTGTAATTTTTTAAAAACTTTCTTATTAACATTTTCTCAGAGTATTTTACTCTAATTTCTATTTTTTGTTTTTGTTTATTGAATATTTATTCGCATTTACTCAATGGTTGTATTTTCTAGGATCGTTATCATCAGATCTTTAATTTGCTTTTAGCTAATTTTCTACATTATTTGATGTCTGACAGATCTAAACCTCTGCATACCACTTAGGTCAAGATTTTTGTATGTAACAACTCTCATTAATCAGGTTTAATTAATAGCTATTTTCATTCATTAAGTAACACATGACATGGGCATTGTTTCATGATTTATACACCATTTTACCCATAAAACTTTCCATTTATGTATTTTAATTTAGTGTAGATCCAAAGATGAAATTTCCCTTTGAATCATTGGCTGAAGGTCCTTAAACCAGTTCATCAAACTGTTGAAGAAATCAATCAAATGGCAACAGATTTGGAATTAGCAGGCAGAGTGCATTATATCAAAGCCCTCTATCAGTATTCCCTTCTCCTTTGATTTCATCTTTTCACGCATGCTGATTAACACAGTCAGTGAGTGGACCAGAGACCTGCTTCTCATTCAATACCTGCTGCTGTTCACTCATCACATTTATATTTAAGAAGGTTACTCAACATGATTATATTGCAGTGTCCAAATATAACCAGCTACATTAAAATCAGCCTCTAGCTCGTTGTTAAATCTTAGTCCTCTAAGAATACAAACCAGAAATAAGGAGACTTTATTCAATGGCAATTCTTTGACTGATCTCACATGAAAACTGTTTTTATGTCACTAAAGTTTCGAATGAGTGATAGGATCCATCAGTGGCACTTTTTCTTCTTCAGCTTTTCACATGATCCTTAATCTAAATGAACAGCATCTTCTAATCTTTATACTTATTTAAACCAAAAACAATATTTTTTGATGTTTCTGACAAACTTAAAAAGTGTTATGAACGTTTTTGAACTAACCCTGTGACCCTTTTCTCCAGGGAGTCCAGGGAGTCCATCGAAGCCGCGGTCACCCTGGGGATGAAAACACAATAGAACCACATCATGACCATGACTGACACACAGCCTCAGACCTCCTCTTTATTCGGTTAATAATTCCCCCTGTGTGGTGTTTTACCTTAGAGCCTGGCTCTCCAGGCATTCCTCGAGCACCATCTGCACCAGCCCGACCCTTAAACGGAGAGAACATGTCCACACTTTAAATGCTTTCCCATGAAAACACCCTTTTTAAGCTGTGGAGGTATTTTTGGTATCTGTTAGGTTGAGTTATTTATCATCAATAGATGTAATCACCTATTAGGATAACTTTTTGCACCGGTAGAAATTTTGTGGCTACATTTTTTTCCATTAGCAGCCACAATTTGAAGATGGTTCATATTTTTTTGTTTTATTTGTTCATAAAAATTACTGAATTTTTCAGGTGTTATGAGAGCATGCAGCAAAAATGGGTTCCCAATAAAAACATCAGCATAAGCTGATGTTTCTTAGGATTAAACATTTAACTGAATTCAAAAGTCTAAGCTAGAAATGCATTAAGAAAGTATTTCGGAATTAAAAATGGAATTTGCAGTCAGAAACCAAAAATATCAGTTTTGGCTGTATTGGTGAATGTTTATAATATAAACGTTGCTCACAGGAAGCTTGGAGATGTAAGAATACATTTAGAAAGAAGCTGTATGTCATTGAGTTTTTTTCATAATTCAGATAAAGAAGAAGCAGCACAATCAGCAGATAACAGAGCCTGAACAGAATGCAAGTTGTCAAGTTGTTCTGTTTTATCCTTAAAAACTTAAAACTCGGATTGTCAATGATCCAAAAAGCTCATAAATTAAGATGTAAACTCTGACTGCTGTTCTAGCAATGACAAAAGCTCGAACCATGCTAGTCATAAAATAAAATGCTGACAACACCATAACAGATAACTTAGAGTAAAACTCTCATTAACAAGAATATATGAAACACACTTGTATGTATGTATAAATGCGCTGCTCATGGCAGAAAGTCTATAGAAGCTATTTTGAATGTTGCTCTTATATCTTTTTTTAATCAAAATAACTATAAAGCATTACCAGATCAGATCTTTCCAAACAATCTAAAATCAGAAATCTCCCTGATATTTTGGATCAGTGCATCTCTGCTAAGAGAGAATAATGTGTTGAGCATCCTTTTTAACGGGGTACATGTCCTGACTCTTACTTTAGCAAAAGCATGGAAAAAATGTTTAATTTTAAAGAGTGCAACATGAAGAGGTGGTGAGGGGGATGTTAGACATCATCAATAAAACATATCAATAGTTTTAAGAACAACAAGAAAGTAGCAGATCTAGAAAAAGAAATGTTAGGAAGTGTAAACATTATGTGTAAATAATATCCGAAATACTGTCATGTCTCAGTCAAAACCAAACAGGAATTTAATTTAGTTTTCTAACGGAATCCTTTTTAACTAATAATACTTAATTAGAATAGCATGACGTTCTGTCCAGAGGTTGACAAATATTTACAGTGTGCATGAAGTGTGACCTTAGCATAAAGATATCAATCACGTTGCATTCAAAGATGACAGTTATTCCAATTTTCTGATTATGATAATTTTTTTTTTTGTAGAATTGATATAAATTCAAGGCTATTTATAGTGTAACTCAGGCAGGTTTTTTGTGAATGCAAATGTAATAAGCTAGGATTTGGAGTGATGAGAAGTATTCAAGATTCACATTAGAAATTCTTAAAAGTGCTGCATCAAGGTTTATTTCTATTAGTATCCAATTAGGTCAGAATGTTTGGCCTTCGTCAAGCTGCTGCTCCGTGACACTAATTGCCGTCCCTCATCCACAGCCACTTTCCCAGCGTTGGCATTTTCAGACAGATTAAGCTGCGAGGCCGTGGATCTGTGGATTGGCCGCAGCTCAGGCCTGTAAGCACTTATCAACAAATTGTTTGTTGAAGTGAAAACAATCCTCTCAGCTTTTGAGCCCATCGAATAACAAAAACACAGCCTCACTCGCAGTCCTGTGTGGAAGTAAAAGGTGACTGAGTTCACTCACTCTTTTTCCAATTTTGCCAGGTTGTCCTGGGGGTCCTTGGATGCCACGTGGCCCCTGGACAGACACAGAAGAGCCATTTAGAGTCCGACATCAGACTATGAATGTAGCTTTTAGTGGAAAGTGAAAGACATTTGGATTCATCACTTGCGTTCTTTATCCTTTCTTACCTGAGGACCAGGGTCTCCACTTTCACCTTTCAACCCACCTTGTCCAGGTGGACCCTGGAAATAAAAATACACTTTGTGAATCTTTAGCTCCATTTAAGTCAGAAAAAAAAAGAAAAGTGAAATAATCCTGAGTAAACAGCAGATGGCATTATTTAGCTTTTTATTAAGAGAACATATGCCACTCTAGGCAACAACACCTGCATTAAGATAGAGATATGACCTCAATTTGAAAGGTTTGTTTGCTCCCATTTAATAAATTATGGGCAATTTTTATAAATAGTGATGTTGGATTAATCAAGGCTTTTAAGGAGGATTTTTTAAAATTACTGTTAAAACTGAATAACTGAGTGAAAACAAATGGATCATGTTCAACATCTCTGTCAGGTACATCTATATACAAACTGATTCAGCTACTAGATCCTGCATAACAGAAAATATTTAAACCCTGATTATGGTGAAACAGTAGGAAAAAAATATTAAACACCTGAGATTTTATATGAAATTACTTAGGACTGCAACTAACAATTATTAATCGATTAATTAGTCGATTAATCTGTCCATACATTTTTTAGATTAATCAATAATCGAATAGCAAAAGGTTATTTAAAGTCATTTTTTTTTTACAAAAGTAAACCAGGTGAAACTTTTTTCCACTTGAGTCCAGAAAAGAGCATATTTACAGTTGAAAACATTTTTTTTTTATCTTAAATGAAACATTTTTATACATTTTTTTACAATTTTGGTATAATTACTGCTCTAAGTGGTTTGCTCTGACAATTATTTCAATAATCAATTAATCACAATTAATCCGATTAATTGTTTTAGCCCTGAAATGATATAAAAGATACAAAATCAATACATAACGTCTTATCATATTTCTTTGGTTCAACTGATTGACATCTGATCTGACCAGATTTTAGGTTTTTCTACCTAGAAGAGAAGAACAGATCGAACAGAGAGTCATTCCCTGTTTTTTCGCAGGTGTTTTTCCTGGTAATAATTCTTGGATCATGTATCAACAGGCCTAAGAAAAATGAAGGGGCTGGGTGTGGTAGGGGGCAGCTAAAGTGAACAGACAAGTAGGGTGTCCCCTGAGCCGCTAATATAAATTTATGAGAGATTTTATGGAACACCGACAGAAATAAAGTGTTAAAATTATAACATAAAGCACCTTAAAATCCATTTTTTTTTCTTTTTTTTTTTTTTACCTTTGAATTAAAGCTATTTGCTTAGAAATAAGCTGACTGCTCTGCATTGATCCAAGCTGACATCAGGGGTGAAAAGAAAATGTGAAAAAACATGTATGTTTTCTGAAATCCGAGCCTCACCACTGGTCCAGATCTTCCTGTCAAGCCCATTGGCCCCGGAGGTCCCCTCATAGCCAGCTGCAGGTCACAAACAAAGACAAAACCAGTAGATCTGTTTAGGGAAACACTTTCATTTAAAAATCAGAGCTGCTGTAGAAAATACACAAATGTAGATATAGAAAGTGGTACGTTGAAAAAAAGAGACATGATGTCCAAATGAGTGTTCTCATGTTCTGACATGCCTCATTTTTTTTACTTAACAAAAAAAACAACATTAGTTGATGATGTTTATATCCTTGTCTTGATATATATGATAGATTAGTTAGAAATCAATATGTTTTCGCTTTTATCTGCAAGTGGAACAAAAGCCCTTTTTTTTTTTTTTTAGAAAAGTGAGTAGAAGATTCCACTTGATATGTTTTATCTACACTAAATAACTTAGAAAACCTGCAATTTACTGGATTATTCTGATAAATTTGCAAAATATAAATGCAGGACATGGAGATTATCCAGAAATATTTAAATCATGGGTGTCAAAGTGCAGCCTGGGGGCCAATTGTAGCCCTATGAGGGATTTAAAGTGGGCCCCTGTTCAAGGTGCAAGAATGTCACAAATTTGGCTCCCAGCAAAAAAATACAGATGGGTACCTTTTGAAAATATCTTATAGGGATTATTTGTAGTGATGGGTGAAATTGAGAAATGCTAGCTATTACAAAAGGTAAATGTCTTTATTCTGGAATGAATTTTGTTTTCATTTAGGTATACAGTAAATTTAAGAACAAATATATTACTGAAAAGCATCCATGGTCTCAGTTATTATTTGAACTTGGCGACATATGCCAAGCTTATTTTAAGAAAACAAAACCCATGTCATGTTCTGGTGAAATAATATAAAAAAAAATGAAAAAAAAAGGAACAATAAATCCCTAAAATTGTACCATTTTATATTTTCTAATGTAGTTGGATGTTCTTTTTTTTTCCTCAATAAAGATCTACAATGATCTATAAATGCCTTTTTTTACAAAATGGTTCATTCATCTGAGATAAAGCAGAATTTCCACCTTTTCACTTCTGTCATTTTGTGTTATTGCCTCTGCTTTTTACACTCCCCGACCCAAACATAGCTAGCCATGAAGTATCTTTAACTCTCTCTTGCACGTGCATCTGTTCAGTGGCCTGTTTGTTTTGTTGCTCCTCATCTCTTCACAGCACGTCTCTTTTTAGCCTCAAAAAGCCCAAAAAAAAATGCATGGCAACCCCCTCTGCTTCCCAACAAACCACTTTCCTTTCCCCCACGCAGCTGTGTTTAAACAGAAAGCGATGTAGGTGATGATCTGCAGGCTTTACTTACTCTGGCCTGGGAAAGGATGGCCTGTGCTTGGGCTTCTTGCGCCGACACCACCGGACCCTTCTCACCATCTCCACCAAAGCGAAACTGTTCAGCACACAAAAACAGCTCATTATGTTACATGATGTTTTCTTGCAGCAAAACAACATTATGAGTAAATGGGGTTGTGTGGGTTTTATTAGTAATGGACTTACTGGGAGCATCAGCATGGTACCTGGTGGTCCTGGTAAGCCATCAGCACCAGGAAGACCGGCACGACCAGGAAGACCCTGACATTAAAGACAAGAAAATATAAATTCATGAAATCAGCAGGTCTTGTTAGGTCTTCCTTTGTTATCAATATGTTAATTGAAAAATAAGGTGTTTTACATCATTGCTCCTACTAACAGCAACTATTTCTTCACATGTAGTGCTGCTGTGGACATGAAGACAGGATGTATAACCATATGTTTCCATAATCTGCAGCATGGCTCCGATAAAAAAAAGCTCCACAGGTGTTTGAGAACATCTGCTACAGTTAACTGGAGAGAAAAGTATGGAAGGCAAAACAAAAGCAGCCTCACAGGGCTCTAAACGCTGGATGTGTGCCTTTTATTAGTCTGCACATTTTAAGCTCCTCCCCCTCCACCAGTCCTGAGCTTTGCCTGTTCCCTCTGTCGGCCAAATTGTTTTTTATCCAAAACCAACATCCTTTCGGATCAGCAGGGATGTGTGTTGTTTGTGTGTAAGGAGGGAGCAGAATATATATATATATATATATATATATATATATATATATATATATTTATTAATCTTGATATATTGTTTATTCTTAATGCACCTTCTTCCTTCTTGTTTGCACCTTTAATTACTATGCCAATATGTGACCAGTGAATTTCTCGGCTGTAAGATCAATAAAGCTAATCTAATCTAATCTAATCTAATATATATAAATATATATATATATATATATATATATATATATATATATATATA
>NW_015150564.1:924950-927745 GCF_000732505.1 Cyprinodon variegatus
TCTCCCTAACTCCTAAGGCAAATCTGAGTGTATGGAAATATTTCTATTAGCATGTTTTTTAAATCGGCCCATCTCAGGCTAGCTACTGAGTATCTGTTAATTTGACTTGCTTATTTGACAAAACAGTGTAATATTTTGTTCAATCAGAGCCGGAAGACATGTTCATCTCAGATGATTGGTCCATATCTTTGCTAAGATCTATGTATAAAATATAAATAATACATTTTTTATAAACAACATAATTATAAATACTGTATTCCAATATTCAAAGCAATGATTTTAAGCTTTTTTCAGAATTAAATAACAAAATGTATTTTATATTTGTTTAAATATATTGATTAGTTGATTCCCTGTAGCTATAAAAAAAAATAAATAAAGGTGTTGCCATAGATTTCCTCTAATTTATGAGAGAAATATTTTGGTTTTGTGATGAAAAAAAGCTGTTAAGCCTGGAACATAGCATTGTTTTGGACATGTTGGACCTTACAGGTTCAATCACAGCTGGCTCGCCTTTTTCACCCTTCTGTCCAAAGACAGCCTCAGAACCAGGACCCTGCAGTTTCAGAACAAAAAAAAGACAACATTCTTTACACAGTCTTTTAAAACACCCCAAAAAGTAATTATAATTGGAAAGTTTTACTAAACAGATCAGTAAATAGATAATGTATAACACAAATAAACGTGTCTTTATAGTGCAATTAAACTAAATGTTAGTCCTGAAAGGAAACAACAGAAATCAGCTTGAGATTAGGTAAAGTTGTCATTGCATCACAATGCATTGCATGGGACATTGTGGGTAAATATTGGATGTAAACATGCCAAGTTATTATTTAAGAGTTTATCAGTTATGGCTGTTTCATAAGGAAAAGAACAGATTAAATGAAGCATCTGAACTTCATGTGTTCCAGTAGTGTGAAAGCCTTCTGCCTCACAGGATGCAGAGGAGTAAATGAAGTTAATGAATAGGTGGGGTGAACTCAAGATGCAGATGAAATGAAAAAGCAAACTGGCAAAATGAAGATGTTCAAAATAAATACTTAAAGACAGCCGACAGGAATAAAAACAAACATAGAGAGAAGAGATGCTTTCCTACATGTTTATCATTCGGATAAATTACACATGGTACTTATTGTCTAGTGAAAGCTGAGCTTAAAACTCTTGGCAGAAAGCAAAAGTATTAAAATCCTAACTTTGGCTTTACAATAGTGTGTATGTGAGTGGTTGTGTTGGTACTGTGCTGCAGACAGTGCCAGAGATTTAATGGTTGTCTGCAGTGAACAAAGAGAGTGTACATGTCACAAGCTGCTTGTTAAATAGCAGAGGAGAAGGAGGCGGGGCTGGGTCCAAGTGCTGAGAGATGAATAGATGAGGAGGTGCAGTCAGCAGGCTTTCCTGGATATGTTATGGGTGTGGTGCAGGATGGGCCTATATCCACTGATTGAGGGTTGTGTGTTAACAGATGAGGTGTGATTGAATGTTTCTATATGATAGACTGAGACAGAAATGTAGCTTGTAAAAGGTTTTGATTCTTTGACAGGATGCAGATGCATGCACTGTTTCTACAAATCAAACTAAACAGCAGAAACATTTTCTTAATCCACATACAACATGACAATGACGTATTTCCCAAACCAAGCCGCTAGAAATTCATGCACTGGGTGACATAGAGAGTCTTCTTTACATGCCGTTCATGCACACACCCCTCCATCACCAGGTCAGGGTGTGATACTTACTGTGCTTTCAGAAAAGTCTGTTTCAGCAGCAACCCCAGGCCCCACTTCCTCATCATAGGCTGGCGGGGATTTAGATGGGAGGACCCCATACTCATCATATGCTCCATAATCATACAACTTGCTGTCAAACTTGCCCAAGTCATAATCGGTCAGGTCATAGTCCTTAGAGTCATAAGCTTCTGCACCAGTGTCCAGGTTGTCCACTGTTTCCACTACAGCTTCGGGCTCCGGAGCAATAGAAGGGGTCTCTGTGACGTACCCACCAACCAAATCCTCCTTTACAGCCTTCCGATTGTTACACAAGCGAAAAAGAAGAGAGTTAACAATCAGCAACTAAAGAAATGGGAATGTTAGGTGAGAAACTGAGGTAAATGCATCCTTTCACAGTTCCATGCAAAAGGGATTCATGTCCGGTGAACATTTTATTAACATTTCTGCACGTTACAGCTACAATATTTATTGTTTTAGGGGTTTTTTGTGTGATACAACAGAACAAAGTTGTGCATAATTCCAAACAAAAATAATAATTTGGCTTTTTTAAAGAAAACTGTAATAAATATGCCATGTATTGGTATTCATGTGGGCCTGGTGGCTAGAGCAGTGCGCTTATGCTCTGAGAAGGTTGCAAGTACCCTGTTCGACCCCCACAGACTGCCACTCTGGGTTCCAGAGAAAGACTCTTAACCCCACACTGCTCCCCGGGTGCCGCACAGTGGCAGCCCAATGCTGTCCAAGGGGATGGGTTAAATGCAGAGATAGATTTCTCCAACTGAGATCAATTAAGTTCAATTATTATTATTCCTCCCCTGAGACAAACACCCTTCACTCCATTGTGGTTGAGTCTTTACGGGTGTGATCATCAAAATTTAAAGAAGGTCTAATTAATAATTAGATCACTTCCACTATCAATTAGTTCCATTGGATATTTTCAACTCCAGTTATAAATGGAGGCAGAAATGCTATGGGTACAAAAATCCTTCCATTTCACAATTATACACAGCTTTGTCCTGGTCTATTACACAGAATGCCAATGATATAAATAAACTGTTAATATTTAAATAT
>NW_015150564.1:929633-960865 GCF_000732505.1 Cyprinodon variegatus
AGAATCATTTAGAAAACATTCAAGGTAAGCTAAAGAGGAGTGAGAGTAAGTGAGTATCCAGGAGTACAGAATTTAGCTGAAGACTGGCCACTATTAATAGCATGGGTACAAACCATTGTTCTATGGGTACTTGATTTTTCCTCTTATTAATTGTATTCAGATTAAGGTTTGCAATTATTCTACAGCAATAAGACACATTTACTTTAAAGCCTTTCACACATTTTGGTGCAATTTTCGTCTGTGCTTTGTTTATGCAGCGGCACATATAGACTGTCACTATCAACCTCATGCAACATATCCCACGTCCATCACATGTCCAGTCCCTTACCAGAGCTTCAGTGACTCCAAAGACACTGAAATCCATTGGAACGGTTGTGTTTCTATCATGTCGTACCAGATACTCCCTCAGGGTAAAATCTTCCACGCTCACATTTCCCAGAACCACACACTGGCTATAACTTGTAGATGATGATTGAGAAGAAAGAGAAAATTACCTGGCTTGGTCCGCTCGTGGCAACAGGGGACTGAGTTTGAGTATCATCTAGATTTCCGAAGTCAGTGTATGTATAGTAATCTCCATCTACATTGTTTAGCTGAGTCATGTTGGAAGAAAAGGAAAGAAGGATCTGGGTTAAAACAAGGCTTATAAAGTAGGTTATCCGAGGCAGGGTCCTCTGGAGTTCACTAAGCACTAAGCTACAGCTACAGAGAAAAGGTTAGGGAACTGTTTATCCAACATCATAGATTCTCCCTTCGTTATTCAGGGTAAATCTTGATTGGATTTTGGTCTTTTTCTGTGATTACCCTAGAACTGCCTCTGGGTCGTGCAGGAGCTGTGGCCTGGTAGTCAAATATCCTCTTCTTAGGTACAGACATTTTAACTGAACTTTTTTTCACAGCCGAGTACTTTGAAGGCTGGTACTTAGTTTTACTGGGAGACTTTCTGGTTGTCTTCTTTTTCATGGGGACACTACGTTTGTTTCTCTGTAAAAGCTGACGGCGACAAAGAAAACCAAGACAATCATTTAACAACATTCCTTTCAGCTGGTGTACAGAGTCATCTATGCTGCACCTCCTGCCCATAAACAGTCTGAAACATAAACTGCTCATTAAATCTGATTAGAAATACAGGGGAGGGACATTCAAATGGAAGAAATGAGTTGTTTAAAGCAAATACAATCATGATTAAAACGTTGCACACCCCCCTTAAAATACCACGTTGTTGTCCTGTGAAACATTTTTAGACTTTAATGTGACATCATGTATAGTTCCAACTCAAAAAAAGAGAGCAAATGTTAAAAATTAAATAAAGCTGCTGCTGCATGCAATGTGTGCTGCTATATTGAACTAGTATGAAACACATCTTAATATAATTTTGTATGATCAGCTTGTATAAAGAATAAGGCAAATACCAGGGTTAAAGTTGTGAAATTCAGATTGTTCTGCTGCATCAGCATATCTGTGCTAATTGATATTGATAGTTTCAAACAATGACAGCGGTGTGTAACCCATTTTCATTACATGGTAAGTAGTATTACTGATTTACTGCTGAGGTTTTTGCAACTGCAGCAGTTTTGCTTATCTGTTGAGTTAAGTTGGCATAGAAAACATATTTTTCCACATTTTGATGAAACTTCAACAGTCAATATTAGTACACCTGGTATGTATAAATTAAAAGTGAAATAACTTTTTAAGGTTTACCTGACCATTATTTATCTTGCTGGCCTCCTTTAACTAATCAATGGCTTGAAAAATGGGTACAAAGGATTGGTTTCATCATGCAAAGGCATCAGTCATAAAAAAGGGTACCTAGGGGGGCTGTCTGTAAAAACAATCCCCTATATTCTCTGAATATGTCATCTTGCATCTAATTAACCAGGCTCAGATATTACCAACATTTTGAAAGAAAATAACCAAACATTGCTAAAATCTTAATCAATGTGTAATATTCTGCTGAAACCAAATGTGAACTTTTTGACTGCAGTTCCAAAACTGTATTTGTGACAAAAGGAAAACATAAAAAAAAAAAAAAAAAGAAAACACTCGATGACATTACAATATGGTGGTAAAAGGAGGAGGTTGATAGTTTCTTTACTTTCCGGTGTACCGGTAACTCTTTTTTTTGTGTCTTTTTTTTTCTTTTAGGATTGATAAAACTATAACTGATACAAAACACCAGTCACTTTTGACTTCAAACTTAAAGGAGGCAAAAAAAAAATTTGATATTCAAGCAAATCAATAAAATAATAACTATACCAGAAGAAATTTAAGTAATTAAAAGTCCTATCCAGAATACACAGCTAGATGGCTTCACAAGATCAGCGGAATCAAAAAGTCAATAAAATGTGTAATATAACTTCTATATAATATAACACAGATTAGAAATGAATCATGTATTGCACTGTACACATGTCACATTAAAGGTTGGAAAAAATATGAAACCATGTCTCATTTTTTTACTTTTAAAAAAGTATATTAAGGGGGGGGGGGTTTAAAGGGAGGCTTTTAGATCTACTGTGAATAAAGATTAGGTTGCACATAAACACTTCCAAACATGTAACACAGTAACATTCAGCAGCACCTTACAAGTAATCTAGCTGTTCGATTTATTTGGATGTCACACAAGCTGCATTTTGCCAAACCAGGTACAATTGTGCAGGTATTATTTCCTGCATACATTATTTGTAAAGACCTGCTGATATGCAAAAACACATTTGAAGCTGGCAGAATTGACAAAGATGGCTGCAGACACATAAATTAGACAGAAGAAGAGTGGACAAACAGTATGTGATGACATGTACACTCAGATTCCTGCCTCCAATCCAGACATGGTTAGGATTTATTTCTGTAAAATTATAAAGTGCTTACTTTGACTACTTTTTGGATACTTGATCTTATTTTAAAAGCATGGTGTGATCTTTGAAACACTGAGTGTGCATGTAATCACAACTCTGAGACAAACAGAGGAATGGGAAAGACAACAAACAGACACGGCTTTCTTTTCCCAGTTTCTCCATTTACCTTTGATCCCAGGTATTCATCATCAGTTGGGATGGTTTCTGTTGGTTCTTCAGAGTAATCATACAACTGATTGTAATCTAAATCATCAGTAATGTACTAGAGTGGTTGAAAACAGCAGAAAAGACAGGAAAAAAAAATAGTGTTAGTTTTTAGAAAAAGCATTAAGAATGAAGAATGTGATCTAAGTAGGAAGACAATATAATAAAAATCTATATCATCTTCAACAGGTTACATGTTTAGAAAAAAGGGGAAAATCACTTTTTATACAAAGTGATAACAGTTAAGATAACAGTGCATTTTAAATTATAATTAATATGTTTTTACAACATTTCACAGTTCAGATATACAGAGAAGAAATTAACAAATTTCCAGGTAACTGGATTAAATAAGCTGGAGCGAAGATAATAGCTGAAACCCTGTATGTAGGTCTGAACCTCCAAAATGCGAGCAGATGGAGCGTTTAAAAGGCCTATAAAAACAGCCTCAAAGAAAAAAAATTACAAGCTGCATTCGCTCATCTCTTCATGGAGCTTTTTTTTTTTCCCTAAAACCAGCTGCAAAAAAGAGGTGAACTTCAGAAGAAACTATTTTACAGTGTTTTTCTCTCAAGTGAGTCATGACTGGGCATGGACCGGTTACCGATAACAATGAGTGCCAACATTTTAAGAGGTTTTCCTTTCGAAATGTTTCCATTGCTGTGGTTTAACATCTTTTTAATAATATGCAAATGAAAGTGAGAGGAGGGACAGGAGTTCTCAGAATTATACAACATGGAATTACACAAAACTGTCCCTCCCACACCTGTTGCTGCAATTTTTTAGAAAGCTGACTGAAAGATGGCTACAGTTTTTCATGTGTTAAGAAGAAGCAACATGTTGGCTGGAAAAATTTCTAAACACAAACATCAGTGCTGTAAAAACTGATAGAACACCCCCCATCAGCCATGTTAAGATAATAATTTTTACTTTAGTGTTTCTCTATAAGGAGCAATAAGTATGTATAGTAACAAATCAAATACATTTTCTATATGGTTATTTTATAATTTAACTCTATTAATTCAACATAATATAACTATCACAAAACAATAAAAAAAATGTTACCTTTTAGCATTATTAACAGGGTTATTGTAGCCGAGGTTGAAATTATTGTTGCTATTCTAAATAATAAAAGGAATAAAGAAATATATTTGATCCTATTATGCAACATTTTGATTTTAACGACATAAGAAAGTTGCATTTTTAACTTAATATTAGGACTCTTGCATGGGTCCATGTCTTACCATAACACATCAATTGTGTTATAAATTTTTTGGCAGTTTAAAATCAGCAAAATGCAGCTGGTAAATACTAGCATATTATCTGCATTCCTGATTAATGTGTAGAATATGAACTGAAAACCCAGTCATCTTTGCTCAATTCTATTTAAATGCCATTACAATCTATGTGAGTGAACTTAATAATAAGTTGCATATGTCCTACAAGATTGAGATTATGTTTATTTGAATCTAGGAGCCTAGAATGAACCTCAGGTTAAAGTGACTCTCTGAGGTTGAATTTTCCATTAACAAAAAGATTCAAGTTAATTAAAGCACTCTAATTGGTCTTCTAACGCTGCCTGATTGGCTGACCTCTTCCTCTGGTTCCTGTGCCTGAAGTGAATCCTTGTGCGGAGTTTCACAGTCTGGGCTGTAATGTTCACAGTAGTCGTACGCTGCTTTGGGATCAGGAACAATCAGAAGCTGCTGGATGTCGCCCTGCAAAAAGCAGAAACAAAGGAATCAGCTAGACGTGCGTAATCTTCTTTATTGATATAAATGTTTAAATAATTAGAAGCAACGTTATAACATTTAGTTGTTGGAATGATTATCAGTGTCAAAGAAAACTAACTTGGCATGTTAAACACAGATGATACTAGAGGATTATCAAACATAAGGCTGGTCATGGCATGTCTGATTTTAAAGAGCATGAAAGAGTAGCATATAAAAAATGTTATGGATCAGAAGTACAACTTTCCAGTTCAGTACTACAACTCCCATATCACAGCATGAAATTGCAGATTTGTTTTGACTCAATCTGTCTCTCTGATGTCACATCTTCAAGCTGGGACATCTTTAAAATCACCAAAAAACTATTTTCCATGCTTTGCCCCCTGGACCTTGGTCTGATGCAAGGATAGACGCAGCATTCCAGCTGGACATAACGCCCAGCATACCTTGCTGGTACTTCCCGTTCTGATACAACTGATGAGGAGTTTTTCTTGAAATTTCCGCCCATTAATTAACCAGGATAGCACCCAATTCCCATCCTGGCCAGACCTCCCGTATCCTGGCTGCCCTTCTGCATTTTGAGTGGTTTGGACCCACGGACGGCTGAGCTGGTCCCTATCTCTGCTGCCAGTGAGCTGCAGCCATCCCTTCCAAAAAAAACCTTTTATGTAACAACGTTTCTTAGATAGCAAGGTGCTATTTAATTATTTATTTCACTTTCTACTTAAAAGTATATTTTTTAATGGATGTATTAAAAGCTGCCAAAGAATTTATTATGGCAGCTTTATATGACTGTGCAAAGAAAACTGTTTAGCAAATGCAAACAAGAACCCTTTAAAAAATGCACCCACAGAGGCGAAGAAAAATAAATCTAAATTTTTTTTAGCTTAAGCAATACACAGTCATGCTTTACACCCTTCCAGAAAAGTCTAGCCAAAGAACTCAGCTCCATGTAAGACAGTAAGGCCAGAGGTGAAAGAATGCACACGTTCTTTGGAGTGTCTAATTGGCTGAACTGAGATCCTGCAGGCTGGTATTTGAGCCTTTGTGTTTTCTGCAGACAGCTGATGAGGGATCATAGAAGGAGGAGTTCTGACTGTGTATTTGGTTGGAGCTGTTGGCATGTGAGCGCACATACAGCATGCCATTGTAAAAAGATGAAATCCTTGCTCACTTTGTGATAGCAGAGACATTACATGCTCAACAGCAGAGAAGAGATACTCTATAAAACCCCCCAAAAGAAATAAAGCAAGCTGCAACATGCCAGAGCAAGGAAATAGGATTGATGTATATGCAAATGGCCTGCACTTCTCTGATATGTGCTTCAGTGTAACAACTATGTGCTAAGGCATGTTCCATGAGAAAATAAGCAGTATCCCTCAAAATCTTCTCTGTGAACTCATCCATGAACAGCTTGTCTTTCACATCCCAACAGATCCACCCAGAATGTTTCCCAATGTACACTTTGTTCTAGCATGATTTTACAAAAATGTTCAAGTTCCTATATTAGAAATGTCAGCATCAAGGTTCATGATACTTCACTAAGGGAAACTTGAATCACTGTCTGCACAATTATAACTATATACCTTGCCTTGCAAATTTAACTTTTCAATATATTGTCCCGTTAAAACCTCAACCTGAATTCTCTTTTCTTAAGCTATTCTGTAATGATGGTGAACTACTGGTTGCAGCGCAGTGAAATAATGTATGATTTACATTTGTGGGTTAAACAGCAGCGCAGTTTGTAGCAATGATGCCTTGCAGCCAGATGGTCGTGGGTTTAAAAACCTGGGCTTGGGTCTTTTTGTGTCTGAGGTTTGCATTATCTCCAAATGTGTTTGTGGGTTCCTTCCACACAGTCCATAAACATGACTTTTCAAATGATGTCTCGAAATTGCCCTCAGGTCTCAGTGTGAGCACATAATTTCATGTTTAGAAACATGAAATCACAGACAGAAACCTGATGGATTTTCTATTGCTTCTTACCACTATACCACTGATCATCTAATAAAGAGCTCTTTTATCAACATATTCTCATTATCAGTTCGTATGAAATCGTATGAAAAGTTATGCACAGTATTTCGTACATTTTTGACGTTTTCCTTCGAAAAAAACAGATCAGTGCGCATGCCCAGCCAGACAGACGAAAAAAGCAGATTCGCGGACGGACGTAAAACTGGGAAAAACAGTGCAATAATTACTTCTTCATGTCTCTAACTACGTTGCTTGCTGTTTTGTATCTTAGGGTTAGGGTTAATTGTATGTTAAATTCTATGTTATTGAATGGTGCGTAAGATGCGCATGCGCAAAGATATCTTGTCTCGAGGCAAGACGTAAAAATACGACGAAAAAAAAACGTCAAAAACGTACGAAATTACTGTGCATAACTTTTCGGACGATTTCATACGAACTGGTAATGAGAATACACTGCTTTTATTTGTAAAGCTCACTGAGCACCAGCTTATCCACAATCCAGTACGAGAAACAGGACTATGCACTGCAAAAAGGAACTAGAGGAAAATGCCTTAAACAAAGTGTATTTACCCTTGATATGAGTAGGTAAATAACAGGATCTGTCAAAGGAATGACTATTTTTTCCCTTAAAATTACATAATTAGATAATATGCACTTGAAACAACAGACCATTTTTTTTCTTATTTTAAATGTAAATTTTCTTATTCCATTGGCAAAATGTTTCTCTTACCTCCTCAGTTCAAGAAAAAATGCAATTTTTTAAAGAAAAAATGACTTATTTAGATTTCAGTTTTTTGCAGTGTACAACTTCACACCAATACATGCTATTAATTGTAATTTCCATGGTTTGGAAGGAGCTTAGAAGCAAATATTGCTCCAGATAAATGTACTGCTCAAGCATGAGAAACATCTGACTATGACATGTTTACTGTAACATATAGGGCCTTTATTAAAGAGCTGCAAGAACAAAGTCTGTATGCAAAGAAAGCAATGTAGGATTGGTTTGCGGTTTGCAAGAAGCATCTGATAAAAAAAAAAAAAAAAAACTCTGATCAGATTGATGCTGAAACTTTCAGCTTACATCAAAATATGGATTTATGTGCCTTGAATGAGCCATCTCTATGGTGAGCCATGGAGGTGGCAGCATTATGCTCTGGGGATGCTTTTCCTCTGCAGGGAGGGGTAAGCTGGTCAAAATGAACTGTTTTCTTTCAATTTGAAAATATGTTGTCATCTGAAAAAGTTATAAATAATTTGACCAGGCAGTCAATTAAACCAAGAAACTCTCCATAAAAAAAGGGAAAACAGAAAGTTAACACACTTGTTTTAGAGCTGTGAGGCCTAGTGTAAAAAATGTGCCGGCTTGTGACTTTGGGATTTTTGGGGAAACTCAAGTGAAAAAGCAAAGATCAAGCCTTCCTCTGAGTCAGTCTGACATACATTATTTCATGTGTCCCACTAAGAACAACAGTGAGAGCTCGAATTCTGATCAAATTAGCACACAGCTAAGAGCTACATGTCTGCACTCAGTCTGTGAATTCAGGGATCAGTCCAAATCAGTAATCAGATGATTAGATTTATAAATATTCTCTGATTCAACAGAAAACTCTAGTCTACAATAGAAATGGAGCAGTAATTACAAAGACTTATACACTGAATTTATTTGGAAAGGAAAGAGAAAAGAATTAGAGCACACAAGCAAAGATGGACACAACTAAGTAGAACACATAACTAATAAGAATCAGCTCACAAGTTTTAAGCAAAAAAATAAAAGAAAATTCATGAAAAGAACACCAAGCGGTACTCAGAGAACGGACAGGAGATTAATACCAAGCATCTGGCATGGTGAAAAATGTTTTGTGAAGGAGGAGACCTGGGGTTCATTACACTGAGACCGCAAGTCGATCTTTTTATTTTGGGGTTTAAAAAGAAACCTCTGGTATCTTGGAGCTGAGCTAGAACTCAAAAATATGCCTCAGGAAGAAAGTCCTAGTATTAAAGAAAAATACCAAAAAAAAAAGAAAAAACCTTAAAAGTAAAAAACAAGGGAGACTCTACAATAATAACAACTGGAATCTCTTTGTGTCTCTGCTGTTTTTTATGCTACATCGTTGATAGTTAAAGCTCAGATATTTAACTGGACATAAAGTCAAAAAAAAAACACATCAGTTAAAGTTTACAGTAAAGACATTTGCTATTCAATAATAATAAAAAGAAAAATTTTAAGGTTTTACTTAATCCGAGGTCATGACACTCACTCTTTTAGAGAATTTTATATTTGGTTAACTGAAACACAGGCTCACTCAAAAAACTACAAACTGCAACAAAATACTTCATTAGTTACGGCATCTATTTTATATATACGCCCACTGATCTAATCCAAACACCAGCTTACTAAGGTATACAAGGACGCAATAAAAAAAAAGGTAAAAGGTTGCAGCCGCATAAACTAACATTTTCTGTATTCAACCCATCCGTAAATCTCCACTAAAGCCCTGCTGTTTGTTGTAACCATAGAGCAGGGCTTCCCACAGTAATCTGCATGGGTCCTTTAACAATACCTTTGCCAAAAGCAACATATTTCCGGTCTAACCACAGTCATCTATTATCAGACAAGCCCACACGGCATTCAAATCAACATTAAAAGAGAGCACAAAAGGTTTTATAATGTAACAAACCAAGAAAAGCCAAACGGGCCGCTGCAGTGTCAATGTGACATTATTATACCTCCAGTTTTCTTTAACATCTTGATGAGGTCACAGAGTTCAATGTATTTTAGTTCATTTTACATTAACTTTTACAATGTGAAAAAGCAACATAATGTAGCACATGATTGTGAAGATTTAAAAACTAAAATCTGAAACAAGAGGTGTGAATTTCTGATCAGAAACCCTTTAGTGAACATTTTGTGCCAATTCTGTTTTTCTTTCACTGCATTAGCAAATCCTCTCCAACTGTTATTACCAACTAGAGACTAAAACTTTAGTCTGTCTATATTTGCAAAATAGGTCAACCTCAGATCGCCTGGATTGAGAGAACCTGGGAACAGCAACATTTGTGACCTCATAGATTCAAAATCAAAGTTGATTGGGTTAATAGAACAGATGAATATGTTTGTCCTAACTCTACCCTTATAGATCTACATCTGTTTTTTTTGTTTTGTGCTACTGGATGGTGAATATTCAGCCCTGTTTTAAGATATTTACAGCCGGTAGCAAGTTTCAGGAGTGCCCTATATTTAGATCTGTGCATCTTTTCATAAACGCTGACCACCTTCCCTGGCAGCATGATGCTGCCATAAAAATACTGGGTTAGTTTAAGACCACAACCTTATTAGTTCAAGGTTTTGGTTAAACTGTTTTATTTGTTTTAGTACCTGCTTTTATCATGTTTTTATCTATTTACCTTTATATATATACATAAGGCTCTTTGAATTGTCCTTGTACTGAATTGTGGTATACAAATAAACTAGAACACCTACATTAACATGCTTATTGTGATTTTTTTTCAAAAGCATCTGACTTCACAACAAATGAAGACATCAGAACTAAATATAAATCCTACATCTTTTGCTATATCATGGCTTTTATACCATACTAAATAAGGTCAAAACTACTTGTTAAATAGGCTGAAAGTGATCTAAAATGCTCACATATTGCCAACAAGCAGACAGCACCCAACACAAATCTGCATGCATTTATTTAGGATGTGTCTCCAGGCAACGATGGAGGCTCAGGCTTCACAGAGCTGACCACTTCAGGACAATGTGCTCCTTCAGCTCATATGACTGATTTCAACCCAGAAAGGCAGCGAATAGGCTCAGGTATGTCCATATATGTGAGCCCGATTCAGATAGGCAGTGTCCGCTGGGCATGAATAGACAGTCTCATACATTAGGCACACAGGGAAGGCCTCAAGGTGGGGAGGGTACAGAGGGAGGAGGGAGCTGAGCTTGCAGAGAGAGGAGTGTTTGAGGAAATAAGGGAGGCCTGATGGCCGAATGAAAGACCTCCATTCATGCCAGCAAGATCCCTTTTGGTGGTCACTTCCAACCTGGTGCAGGTATGGCATGAATAGAGGATTATGAAAAATATAGCTTGGATTCTATAAAAAAAAAACACTTTGCTTTTCATAAAGATAATATTATTATAATTCATGTGGATCACTAAAAACAGCAGAAACAGAAAACAGCAAGAGAGACTTTTTATAGTCAAAAAGAGAGGCTCCAACCCTCCCACTGACCTTCCTTTTACCAAACACACTTTGATATTTGGTTTATTAGCTCCCATCTTTAAGCTAAAAAGAATAATAAACATTTCGGCAATACAAACATAAAAGGTCAACCAATACCAAGTCCTAATTTTAACCCTTTTGTTAACATTCTGTCTCTACAGACTGGATTTGGGAGGTATTACATCCTTTGCTCTTTATACTGTTATGACAAGAAAAATCAAGGTATATTTTTTGTGAAGGCAAGATCTAATTGTCTGGTGATGTAGCTGATGCTCTAATCTCAAGTTATTCAAAATATCGTGTAATATATCTACTGTATGTTGTAGTCCAAACAACCTCAGCGTGGCTCAGTGTGTGTACAGAGGAAAAGAGAATACTTCATAGAAACACAACCTTAAAAATGTTGAAGTCGAGACAGTGAGAACAACAGTGATATTCTATCAATGTATGTGTCTTAATGGCAGATGGAAATATTTTAGTTTTATACATCTGGGTGAAACATACCCAAAACTAAAGTCCAGTGATTTACAAGGCATTTCAGTGAAGGATAAATTCAAAGCTGTGACATTTTGTTATGATTGTATATGAACATTTATAGCCATTCATTTTTAATTTAAGGAATAACTTTCTATTACAAGGTCCTTATGAAAGATCAGGTTATGCCTCGATATGTTCTTGGTTCTTTGTGAGCCAACATTCTTGGTACACTAAATCGGGGTCAGGTTTTGGCAATATAAAGTTTATAAAAAAAAAACCTTTAGACCATCGATTTGCCATAAAAGTATATTTTTTCCAACAGTAAAACAAGGTTGTAAGATTGCATTCAGCTCACAACAGGAAATACTGGTCATGTCAGAGCAAGACAAGATGTTTAGGAGTTTTGTTTTGTGAAATCGAAGATCCCATCCTTGTTTTACAAACAAAGCAAAGGTTGTCCTAATGTCCAACTGTTTGAATGACCCTGTACTCCCTGTAGATAACTGAGTCCAAGGACATGTCTCAATATCTGTAATTGTGCGTTCTCATGTGCTCGTGAAACGTCACCAGCCTCAGCCCTAGTACTGTTCCAATTAAGAAGAACACAAGACCGAAACGGACAAAGTCCCATGATGTTGATCTCCCTCCCTCTTTACTGTGTATGCATCAGAGCAGACTTGTCCATTCTTGAGATTGACAGCTGTCCCAGCATGCACCAGAGCAGCAGCAGCTTCCAGTGGAGCGCTCAGATCAGAGTATTAAGTTAAAAGTTCTCTTTTCTGTTGCTGTTGCTACATAAAAGTAAATTTTCATGAACATTTTATGAACATTATACTTTTAAGCGTCACTATATAGCCCATTTACTAATTTAGTGCATCATTTTAAAAAAAGTTCAGATGTCGAGAGGACCGTGCCAACCAGCGGACTTCAGAGGCTAGTCGCAGCCTGGGCTAACGTCTGGAGCAGCCCTCTCTCGGCAAAGTTGTGTGTGAAGAAACGCTGGCTCTGATGGCGTTGATGTTAATTAAGAAATCAAATGTTAATTTGATTTTCGGTTATCTTAATGTTTTCATTATTATTCCCCAACTACGTGATGAAAGTAAGAATTTATTATTATCTAGAGACTATTAATAACAGGAGGTTAAATGCAGCTCCAGACGAGCCGTGTGTGTGGTGATGTCACGAGTACGCTTCTGTTCCAGTTGACCCATATTTATGCTGCTAGTTCCCATTCCCTCCTGTGTTCTTGTCAAGAAGATACTTGGAGAGGACACGAGTCTGAACTCGCATTCTTGCGAATTAAGAAAAGACCCTCGGTTTGTACGCAGAATTACTGCAATTTTTAAGCAGGGCCTGATTTAAGGTGGTCTTTTCACCAACAGTTATGTTTAAACAGATTAAAAACTGTGATTTCCTAAAAAATTATAGAATATCCTTCAAGTTGAGCACTATTTTAGATGAAATGAAAAATAAGTTAAACTAACATTTTGATCAGTGCTGTGAGAAAATTTAAACAGTATACATACCAACATTAACATATAGAAAAAAGCAACAAAAAATTATTAGCTGTTATTTAACAGAAAAAAAACTCCAACAGCTACTAAATGGTGTTCATTTGAGATTTCACCAGTAGGACAAATTTCCGATTTTAAACTATTAAAAGTAACAAATGGGGCCATTGACTCTGCCTCATCTTACTGCTACTCTATTATATATATATATATATATATATATCTTTTTTTTTTTTTTTTCACAAAATCAGGACTAGCTGTATAGGTAGATAGTTGTAATAGAGTAGTGATAAACAAAAGGAAAAAATTTAGGGAATCAATCGTACAGCAGATTTGCCAAATGTCGAAACAACAGAATTGAACCACACATACAGCCTGGTTCTGAAATCCTTACCTCGAAAACCTCCTCTTCCAGAATCCTGGTGCCAAACACAGTGATGCCATCGGTGCTGATGGAGGCTCGGTCACTCCTTAGCAGAGGCTTAGTGATCTTCTTCTTACAGTCTACAATGATGGTGACAGTATTCTTCTCAACACTGATGGCCACACGGTGCCACCTGGTTACAATCAAAGACAGGCAAATATTAGTTCAAATCAAAGTCTGGTTCCATAAAACACAGCGTAGTTACAGCATAATATACAAATCATGAAATAATAATAATACATTTACAGTACAGATCACCGTGAATCAAAATGCTGTGAATTAAAGCAATTAAAATGCAGTAAAAGCCAAGTAAATTACTATTTCAATCTTACAGGCTAAATAGAATAAAAGTCTTCAATTCTGCCTGGGAATGCCTGGGAAATATCTGAAAGAAGACGGTTCATTTATGTTGGTGTACAGAGTAGTTTAGCATTAAATAAGCAAAAAGTAAAACAAATCTGCTATAAAATGAACCAAAATCTTTCTCATATGTCACCTGGGATGGAAGTAATATTCCCAACAAACAATGTCTTATCCTAGTTATTCTCCTTACAAACTCAGGGTTACAGCTTGGAACTACTGCTTCTTAGCTCCTGGACCAGTCATATAACAGTTTCCAGGGTTGCCAAAACAGAGCTAAGCATTTGATATTTCTTGTTCGAAAAAGAGCAGAAACCCGACAACCTCTTAACCAACAAAAGACCAGAAATAGTCCCAACTATTCTTAAGAAACCTCTGCATACTTGCCCTGTGTTTATAGAGTATGTGTTCTAGCTTATAGTTAGAGGTGCTCAGGTTATCCTAAGCTATCTCTATAGTTATGCTGCTATAGGCTTAGACTTCTGGAGGACATATGGACCCCTATTTCATCATTCTGCTTCATTCTATCTCTATTTTCCCACTCTGCAGAATCTGTTAATTAAATATCTATAACCTTAAGCTTTCTCTGCTTTTTCTCATAGTAGCTTTGCCTCGTCTTTTTCTGTTTGGCTGTGACACCATCCTGGAGACAAATATCAGCTGTGCTATTGCCATCAAGACCTTTCTTTATAGATGTTGGAGATTGGCCTGTTTTTCAGAGTAGTCCTGTTTCTCTGACTGTGACTGGCTGAATTTGCTCTCGTCATCCTCTGACATTGGAGCTGGCTCGGAGCTTGTCTGCATGGCTGTGTGTTTCCTGGATTGGGCCGCCTTAACAGTTGCTTTTAGTATCTCTGCCTCTTTTTCTATGTCTGCTTCTGTCTCTTTGAACCCCAATTGGCCTCAGCAGATGGCTGTTCACACTGAGCCTGGTTCTGCTGGGAGGTTTCTTACTGTTAAAATTGAGTTTTTCCTCTCCACTGTCGCTACAAGCATGCTTAGTGTGATGGATTGCCTTTGAATCAATGAGTCGATGCAATCAACTGGTTTTCCTTAGAAAGAAAACTTTGAATCAATTTGACTGTATGATCTGGTGAACTGTTAAGAACCGTGAGATGAGGTTTTGTGAATTGGCACTATATAAATAAACTGAATTGAATTGTTTTTTAAATTTTTTTATCTGATTTGAAATGCTAGGTGTCAATTTTACTTATTGCTCCTTTGCGTAACAGCTTTAAGACAGTCAACCCCAGATAACATCTACATGAACTCATACGACCCTCTGAGGGACTCCATGCATAAAGCAAGAGATCAGGGTTGCTAGAGCAGATGTTAAGGGTTAAGAGCTTAACCACAAAACCTCTGACCTTAGCTGCCAGAGTAAGACACTTTTCCCAACATTTTTCCAATGTATGGTTTTTGTCCATAAAAAGCACCTCATGTTAATTTCCCTTAAAAAAGAAACATGTAAAACTCCAGGAAAACCCCATTTGTAAGACAACAGGAAAGGTGGACAGTTGCTGTTTTTTTTTTTTTGTCTTTTTTGATTTGACAAAACATAAGTAGTAAACTAGTAATATCATTATCATTCCGTTTTCATTCAGTTCCTGAAAGAAAACATTTTGGTACTACTTAAATTATGACCACAGGTGGGTAACTTGATTTTACATAAAGTTCTTATCATTTGTGTGCTGTATTTTTCAGGACTAGTGTTTTAGAGCAGGGATCTTCAGCCTAGGTCTTGAAGACTGACTGTGCTGCCTGTTTTAGACTTCTCTCTGTCTCTTGCTCATGAATTGAATGGCAAAGGTGAACAAAAGGTAGAAGAACAACTGACCCATATAATAGTAACCAATGAGTAAAATACTTTTTTAATATTACATTGGTAACTTACTGATATTAGCCAAAAATGTAAATCTAATTATACTGGTCTGTATCTAAAATTTCCGATATTTGTATGCTGATAGAAATGGATATAAGTACTTTGACTAACATCAGACCAATATCCAATATCAATATCGGAATTGGACACCCTAATTGAAGACCCCTGTTTTAGACTACTCCTTTAATGGAAATATGTATAGGTAATATCCTGAAGGACTTATCTGCATTAAGTGCTTAACTGTTTTACACAAAAGGAGATTCCACCACAAGGATGTTGCACATTTCAATATTTAACATTTTTACAAATAATTGCAGAAACAAAAGACCCATTGCAATATAAGCATTTTGTAAACCAAATCAAATATAAAGTTCTTTGATCCTGTCACACTTGTCACTGTAAAACTACTTTCCTGATTCTCATTAGCACTACCGTATGGTATTTATCTAACCTTTTTCTTAGAATTTAGTAAGAAAAAAAGATCCTGTCTATATAACTTTTCATGTCAATTTGGGCGCAACCTTATAGTCCTCTGACTATAACACACTCCCTTGTTGCTTGCCTTTTAAACCTAAACTACCAGATTCCTACACATTTCAACCATTTTATCAAACTCAACAGTGGCATAGGATGCACTGCAACTGGAGAGTTTCTGGTGTTCATCTCAGCTGTGTTTTTGAAAAAGACACTTCATCCACTTTGCCTGTTGATCGTGTTCTGAGGGCCCGGTGATGCTTGTGTACGGTAGCCCTGTCTCTGTCAGCGTGCCCCAGGGCAGCCATGGCTACAGTCAAGCTTGCCACCATCAGTGACATTTTAACTGATAAACAGTGACATGCTTGGTGTGAGTAATTGCATTCAAGTCAATGAGTCAATGCAATCAACTGGTTTTCCTTAGAATGAAAACATTGAACCAATCTGACTGTAGGATCTGGTTGAATTGTCTCTGTAAAGTGGCTTGAGATGACATGTGTTGTGAATTGGCCCTATATAAATAAACCGAATTGAATTGACAGAATGTGGCGTACAGCGCTTTGAAGTCCCCTGACTTGAAAAGGCTCCATATAAGCACAGACCATTTTATGTTTTACTACTGGTAAGTTTACACACATTGTGTACTGAGCTGAAGAACATATTTCCTCAAAACTATCCCAGAATTTAGGTCAATGGGGAAATTATTCAATCATTTATTTAATGCATACAGGAACACATTTATTTCCACTTTGAAAGTGGAAGTTTCCTGACTTTCCAAGCTGAATGGTGCTGTAGTAATTAGCTGCTTTCTTAAATCTTTGACGAAGTATTCATTTAAAGAAACTTTCAAACAGGTTTGCTTTTCTCCTAGTCTAAAAACATGCCTTTTGCCTTGTGATAGACTGGCAGTCCTTCCAGGGAGTACCCCACCTCTCCATCTCTCACTGGTAGGCTCCAGCTTCCCAGCAGGAGCTTCCATAAAATAATAGTGAATGAATAACTGGATTTTACATTTAAAACACATTTTGAAAAAAAACCGTGGTTCAGAAATGCTTCAGAGCTTTTGTAGGAATTATTCTTGCATATTGATGAGAACAGATGATTAACTGAGGCTCACACGTGAGTCCAACACCTCTGTTGCCTTTTTAACCATTTGCCATTGAGCTATTGCATACCAGGCAATAGTGGGCCGCATTCTTGCCCCCAAACTCTGGCCCTGTTTAGCACAGGATTACACTCATTAAACTCCAAACTTAATCCTCCTTCTGGGTTACTCAGCATGACAGACGTGGTGAACATTGTGGAAAGTGTGTGTCAAGATCCAGGACGGCCTTTTCTGACAGAACAGGAAGCGCAGTCAAAACACTGGTCTATGGTTGAAGATGAGACCCAAGCAGCAGCAAACTTTTAGGATGAAAACTTATAGACTTTTAATTTTATGCTAAAAATGTCTGTATTTCATAGAATATTCATTCAGTATGTTTAAAACAGCTGAACTAGTGACAGATTCCAATGCAGGCGATGGAGCTTAGAGGAAGAATAAACGTGCAAAACTCTGTAAGCTTATTGCTGCTGCACAAAGGATTACTTGTCACCTATATAGCAAGAATACAAATGCTGACTTAAAGGGAAAGTTCAAAATTTATAAACGGAAGTTGTGTAAAAAGTTAGAAAGTAGTTATTAACTACCATACAGATAACTGTCTTGCCATCTAATTTTAGCATAAATCCAGATTATTTGGATTAAAACTGTAAAGCTAATACGTTGTATAAATGGGGCCATGCTGGGCATGATTCATCATAAACTAGAGGCTCATATGATATAAGTATAAACATTTGCACACAGGAAATGTTGAGAAACTGAAACATGAGAAAGTTGAACCACTAGAAGTAATTACCACTTTATCACTTTACTTGGATTTTCACTTTATTTGGATTTAGTTTTTACATATGCATAGATATATGTACAGATATATATACAGAAGAGCTATATGTGCATATATTTTATCTCTTTTTATTCTTATTTTTTTATCTTTATTATATTATATACCGTAGTTGGATGTGTAAATATATTGTATAAAACTGGAGCCTGTAATAAAAGTAATTTCCCTCTGGGATTATTAAAGTATTTCTGATTCTGATTCTGATTCTGAATTGCACTAAAAGTAAAAACAATAATAACAGATCAACCCTTTAAAGTTTGGTTTGTTTTTTTCATAAAAAGAGTTTTTCAATTTTAGAAGTGATCAGATGTGTAACCTTTTATGCGAAAGACTAAAATACTAATTGTCATTTTTGAAAATCATCCATTACCAAACTTATTTGGTTTGAGTTAAAGTTATCCACACAGTTCTGTGTGCAAATGTGCATATTCACATTTAGCAAACATTTCTTTGTGAGAATGATGTGTTTTTTTTCTCTCAATCTGAAAACAATGCTGTGTCTCCACTTACTTAAAACATATGATTCTAAAAAAAAAAGAATTAGGCTGCAATTATTGCAGGTTGTCCTTAACTTCCTCCAAAATAGGAGTTGTTACAATCATCTGCAGAAAACTTTATTTCATACATAGTAGTTATTAAAAATTTAAAAAGCTATTGGAATGCTGGCTGAAAAACCATAAATACAGAAGTCCTTTTTTTCTTTCCTTTCTTTTCTTTTTTCTTTTGAAGTGCTTACTAAACACTCTAAACCTAATACTCAAACTTTAGGAATGATGCCAGATAAACTAATGCAAAAAAAACAACAAATATGGTAAAGATAACCTGTATTTTTCCCAAAAGATCTAATGTGTCAAGTCATTTTAAACTCCACCTGTCAACGGGTTAATTTCAGCTGCAAAGATCTGAGCAACAAAGCGGCCGCGAGACGATAATCAGGTTTTCTCTCCAGGGTTAGAATCACTGTTTCTGGTTTGGGTAAGGTAATCCATAGGGGCAGAAAGGAAATTTAGATTTTCTTCTGACCCCTCCTTCCTTTCCCCATGCTAAAATAACAGAGCCAGTGAGTTCATGGATGAGGTCAGTTTGCCCATAACAGCTCTGCTGAGGCTCAGTAATCCAAGTCTTCCTGTCTCTGACTTGTTTTGTGTTCACAGGACCCTGATGAGACGGATATTCCAGTCATGAGCACCTGAGGTGCAACAAGCAGAAGATTTGGATTGTTTCTGAGTGTTCACAAGAATTTGTTCAACTAGTAAAATGTTAGAATTTGAAGTAATTTTGGAGACCAAATATAGCGTCAAAAAGATCTTTTAGTAATACTATTCCCAACAATACAATATCTTAATTACTCCCTGAACATAAAGAATACTTTCCAGTAAATGTTTTAATATGACACTTAAATATTATCTTTAAAAGCCTTAATATGGATGGAATCAAGTCAAGCTGAAAGCTTTTATTCTAAATTCTAAAAGGAAGTAGTTCTTGAATTGTCCCCTTTTATAAGGAAAGTTAATAAAAACGGAATTTCATGAGATTAGCTGGCTTTATTTTATCAAGCATCGAAGCAAGTCTAACTACTCCATTCAGTTAATTGCTTTAAAAAAAAAATCATTGGCCAGTTTTTACTTTTAAAATCTAGCTGCATCAACCAGGCATTAACATGGCAAAATGAATGTAGTACAGAAACAGATAGTTAATTTCTTCATGAACACGAATTTGTGTGTAAAGGAGTAGTAGATAATAAAAAGAAAAGAGTTTTGGCTCAACTGTGAAACATCTGGAACTGGGTCCATACTGAGCCAGTTGTTAAAACAGTTCAATATAAACGTTATTTTTGCATTGTTTTAAATTTCAGACATCAACATCTTAACCTAATAGTATGTCATTTTCTTCAAATGACTTTAATCTGCAATTCAAGACCCATCGTTAAGACTATCGTTAAGTTATAATAAGAAAAAGTGAATAGATCTCACATACTTTCCATTAGCGAGGTTGAGAGAGTTGAACAGGGGGTAGTCCTCCGGGGCTGGCTTGCCGGTTTGATCCTCATATAGGAAAACAGGTGAGCGTCCCACTTCCACACCTAGCTGCTGAACTCCTTGTTCGTTGTAAATAGACAGCAAGAAGGACTGGAGGCCAGACTTGGGGCGCACTGTGGTCAGGATGGAGAAATCCTCAGGAAATACACCACCTGGAGGAAAAAAGGAAGGATGGAACAGAAAAGTGAACTTGTAGGAGAGTATGGCTGAGTAACCTACATTGCTTATGATAAATTCAAATTTAATAACTGTTTGTGTTAGAACTTTTATATCTTGAGTCAAATTTCAATGAAAAAATTGAACTGGGTTACTGCTTTTTCCTCAGATTGTACATAACTGCTGTGTGCATCATTAAGCAGACACAACCATAAAGGTTATACCATTCAGTTACATAAAAGGAAAACAGAAACTGGGGAAGGCAAAGTAAAAATGTAAGGATTTATCTTACCAGGGAATAACTGTGTGGTGGGGGCACTGATCTGGATCTGCTTGGAAACTCTGTAGGCTGAGTCCGGCTTCGACGCTCTTCGGTTTGCACAAAATCCCGTTGTTTTTGATACTCCTTCAGGGTAATTATGAAACGCTAACACATTTAGGACATCCACTGGCTCTGCTGTTCAAAGAGAAAATTAAACATCAGTCATACAACTGCACAGCTTCTGAAGGATCCATATCTATCAGTATGACTCAACAATGCAGTTTATTTCTTATGAAAGTTTAATATTCATGACAAATTATTGGGGGAAATAATTACCAAAAATGGAATAAAAGTTTTAACTTTTTATTTATAGTTTAGTTCCCATCCCATTTCCCTTGAACAATGTTTTAATCTGTGCGTAGACAAATAGACTTTTTTGAAATATGCTATAAACGCTTGAATTATTCACTCCTTACTAAATGTAAACGGGTGTACACAACAAGCAAAAAGTCCAAAGTATAAAATTACCATCTTTGTTTATTGGTAAACAATCATAAGGTATAGCCTTCATATCATTTAAGTGACATTAGGATTAATAATCAGATATTATAAGGTAAATCGGCATATTTTCCTTATCAAGTGTTCTAAATATTTCTGTTAGGAAGAGCTGCAAAGACAAGGCTTGACAGAGTCCTTAGACACTAAATGCCTGTCTGATCATATCAAGCACCATAATGAACAATGTGCCAGCAGAGTTGGAGTTGTATCACACCTGGATAGGTTTACCTTGATAAGGCTCTTCAATCTAACAAACTTCACATAAAGAGGCCCCTGTGAAGGCCAACAAAGACCCTTGGGAAGCATCGCCCTTATTCCTTCTGTCAGAATAACCTCTACAGACTGACTCATTTATCAGAGCCTATGAGATATTTCAACCAAACAAAGAAAGAACAATACTAGATACCTAACTTTCCACTGTTATAATGCATGGACAGAAGTTTTGTCGGTTTTACAAAAGCTTAGTTTATGGTATGGAAAAGGAGTCTCATCTCTTTTCAAAGGCTGCTACTTAGGAAAACTAAAACTTCACTGGATGTCATTGAATCTTTTCAACAGAGTAAAGCAAAAAAAGTAAGACTTTGGTGGTGTTAGTGGTTTGCATTATTTACTTTTTTCAGCTCAAAATCATTTGTTTTTAAGGATAGATTTTTAGGTTCTAAAGAGATCGCACAGGCTAATGATAGCAAGCTTTGGACAAAAATCCATGATGGAATTTTTTTTTTTTTTTGATATTTTAGAACCTATTATTACCAGATCTGTAAAACCAAAAAATTACTTGGAAAAAAAGTTCCTTGAATTTGGCTAAGATATGTGAAATAGCAAAGCATCATACCTCGATGTAAAGAAGTTAACTAAATAATAACTGTCAGGCTGGTCAACAGAGCCATGTCTATAATACATCACTGAATCATAGTGAAAGCCATTATGAAGAAAACATGGAACGAGTAGAGGCCAGCCTCCTAAAATTACTCTAGGATCCCATTAACAACTCATCCAAAAGGTCACAAAGGAACATGGCCCCAGGTAGTGCAGGCCTCACCTGCCTAAGAAAAAAAAAAAAATCTGTGCTCATGGTTCAAGCACCTTCAAGGCCAAAGCAACTGCTAAAAAATACAGTAAAGCATGTATCCAGATTTACATCATACTTACATTTAAACATGATGGTGGTAGTGCTATGGTTTGTTCCTTTTGCTACTACAGAACCTGGGTGATTTGCTGGTAATTAATAATTAACCCTTTAAAGCCCGATCCAAGAATAAAACAAAACAGAAAATTTATTTTTTTGGTTTGAAGTCCTTATTTGGCCTTTTAACATAATATGTAAAAAGAAAAAACAAAAATAAATTTTTGATATTAATAATTTATTACTATGCGATAAGTCTAAATTATTTTTATGTAGTCTTCTACTGGCTGTTATCAGGTGTATCTGATTGTGTACAATAGGATTTTGAGTAAAGTTTTTACCATTAAATTATGCAAAAGGTGTCAGACGCAAAACATTTCAGAAACCGTATGTATCAAATATGATACATTTGGCATTACAGGGTTAAAAGGTGGTAATTAAGCAGAACCAGGAATTCCACTTTGGAGAGTCCTAGCAAAAGTCTAGACTTAAATCCAATAAAAAAAACTGTTGCACGACTTTCAACAGCACGTTAAAGCTTGAAATCCATTCATGCTTTTTTTCTACTCGCTTGTCAGACTGAGCCAACGGGCGGGTGCCCATCTCCAGTAATATTTGGGCAAAAGGTACACCTTGGACAAGGCAACCAGAGGACAGCAATGCATGCAGACATTTAAACCTTTGGGTAATTTAGAGAAATCAAACACCTAAAGGTCGTGATTTTGGACTGTGGGAGAAAACCGAAGTACTCACACATGTATGGGGAGAACATCCATCCCCCATGCTGGGGTTCAAACCACGACCTTCTTGCTCCAAGGTGCTACCATGTCATCATTTTTACATAAGCCCGACATGTTCTGGATTCCCTTCTTTTCTTAATGAATAACTCCTTTTTTTTTTCAAATTTACTCTTAAGTATCCCTTTTATCAAAAACGGCAGAAGCCAAAAAAGGGGACCTATAAAGAGGACACACACTATTTTCAAAGCATTGTACAAGTTGTGTTTCATTTCCTGCGTTCCTTTACCTATATGTTCCCCTTCTCATTGCCTTCCACAGTGCAGGCAACAAGAACAGACCTGCTTTGGTCAATACATCACTGCAATCTGCAAAACCCTGCAAGCCTATCTACAATCCCCAGTTTGAAGGACCGACATTATAGTCTGCAAAGCATATCCCTCTCAGCATGTAAAAATGGATATTGCCTACAAAACCCGACACCTAACTCATCACCAATTTCATAGATAACTATGAGCAGATTACACCAGTATCATCATCATACAAATCAAGGCTAAATTTCCTATCACTATTCTTATCATTTTAAGGACAGTTACCAATAGTCAATGGGCTCCTTTTCCAGCCTGTGAACCTCACATAGAGGTGCTGAAAAACACTCAAACACAGACCAATCCATTAGGGCAGACCAAATGACTGTTTGCAGGTTTTAAAAGCCTGCATCTGATGAGTTGGTTTGTTTGCCCCTAGGGTCAAGCACACCGGTCACATAGCTGAAGGAAACCTCTAGATGACATTATAGGAAGAATTTAAATATCAGATTGTTGATTTTATCCAAGAGTCTATAAACTTCAGAGGTGTGAAACAATGGGAGGAGCAAAATAACTTTAATTTGAGATTTTCTAAAACCTGTCCATTGTTCACAAAAAAAAGAAAACACTATCTTCTTAGAGATAAAACAAAACCGCCTTTATGAGCTGAAGCCAAAAAAAGCATTTATCTTTTATTTTATCAGACTAAATCATGAAAAAATAGAAGTCAGTATTTTTTTTTACTTTTAAAGCAATGTAAATCGGTTAGAAAACACAGGTGAAACCTTTTCACCTGCAGCTCCCTGTGACTCTAATAACATCCTCCCTCAGAATGCTTCTCCCTTCATATATCCCCCCTCTTCCTCTTCCCCCTCTTTGCTTCCTTCAGCTTCCCATCATGCTGCCGGCTAAAACAAGACGGCTTTATGCTAGTGTCATACCAAGGAAACTTCACTCAGACCTACCCAGTTTTTCAAAGCATTCCTTCTCTCCACTCTCCCCCGGTTAGGTTTTCCTCACATCAACTTGCTCTAATGTAAGCCTCCATATAAAAATCAGCAAAAAGGTAAACCCTTGTCATAATCAGAAACACTGAATAACAAAGAGGACTTTGATTATTCTTGTTTTAAACTCAAATTTGAAACTTATATCTGTTTTCTCTGGTGCACAAAATGTTTGTCTCTGGCCAGTGGGTCAAACACTATAAATCCCTCGATATTTTAAGCAGACAAAGCTCTGAACTTCCTGAGTAAAACATATTAGGCAGAGGTCTCTGAAAATGCTAACTTTATCAGTTGGAATGCACATCTAAGCTTGGGGCTAAGAAAACGTGTCTGTACACTGCTGGAGAGGAGCATGCACCCTGCAGAAACCTCTCTTACTGCTATAAAGAGCTGTGAAGGGTCTGACTGAGGCAGAGGAGCAAAAGCCCTGCGGCAGAATACTTGAAACTTATGCTAAGAGGCTGGACCTGAAGAGTTAAAGGAAAGGTGAGACTTCCAACCTGCTGTGCAATTCTAGCAATCATCCAGCAGGATGCATTATAAGTGGAAGACAAGCAAGGGTTCATAAATGGGTTCATAAATGGGATGTCATTCCCTATTTAACCCAGTTATACAATGTGAAGTGAAACTCAAGACCTTAATTAATGTTGCAACCTCTCTTTAAATCATTTAAAGTATAGTTTTATCTTATATGTTGCTGGTATTAAATTAAACCTCATAGGTATCTTTGGTCCAATGTGTGAGGCTTAAATAATCCTCTAGCCATGTGACTATAGTGGCTATTATGACTGTGGGCCAGCTCCACATGCAGGCCTGCTCTTTGAAGGCTCTGAAATCATAGGGAAGTGTGACAAGGACCATCATCAAATAAGTGCTCAGTACTTAGAGGGGAAGCATTCCCACCAATCACACAACCCAGCTTTGTCTTGCAGCCTACCAAACATCTAAGTGCAAAGTTAGAAGTCGGAAAGGAGGGGGGGTAGAGGTGTTGGGGCAGAGACCAGTGGCTGGGCTTTGGTGAGGACCAGGACAGCATGGAGATAGGGTTTATCCATATGACCGCATTCATCCGTCTGACAAATAAGATGCACTTTAATCCAGAAGTTAGGAGTCTTCCTAATGCCATGCCACAAAGGATTGCCATTTGAACCAATAAAAATGGCTGGTTGTATCATAACCTTCAATTAATCACCTATCCTGCCTGGCCTATATCCACTTTAGCTCATATGATAACACCCACTGAAGTCTATTATGGAGAGATGTTTAAATACCAACAATAAAGCGATCCAAACTTGTAATTACCGACAGAGATAAATTAAGAACATTATTATAGGGCTGCAGAAAATGTAGAATTACTAATATTGTTAAACCTTGCAAACTCTATTCCCAAATTTTATCTTGGTCTTTTCTTTTTTTTTCCATCATCAAGATGACCCTACCACTCTCCCTGAGCTTTAGCATCTTGAGCACTAAGACCTATAAAGGGTGTGAGCATAAAAGACAATGAAAGGCTAATCTAATCTATTAGATTAATAATAAAATTTGACTCTAACCTAATCTGTCTAAGTGTGTTCATATGAACCAAACATCCAATTTAGAAGCGAATGTTTTAATGCATGGCATCTAGTAGATATTATGGCCTACCAAAAATACATTGGAGTTCTATATTGCATATAATCTGGGTTAAAACATTTGGAAGATGTCATCAAAGTCAAGTTTTTAACAAATTCCTTGTGGAAATCCACCCTGCTAACCGTGTACATCTCCACCCAGAGGACCACCACTCTAACAAAGAGGTGTCATTGAGCTGAAACGAGTCTTTACCAAAAAAAAATGAAAAAAAAAAAAAAGAAAAGCAAGGCAATCTGCTCCCTGCTCTTTCTAAGCACATACCAACGGCTTAGGATCAATTTAACAGAGCGAAGTGTTTCATCCTCTTGGCAGACGCTTCCATTCATGCGTAAATACGCGATCTGGACACTGAGACATTACACCAAAACGCGCTGGATGTCTCCAGCAGGAGGGTGTTTCGCTGTATTTACAATAAGGATGGACACAGTGTAAACTTCAGCGCACTTTTCACTGCATTTTATGTGGCTTAATAAAAGTTTCACAACTTTTTTCTACTCGGATGCAAACACTGCGCTGTTTCTATCCCACCGACGCTTCTCAGCCGCACATTCATCAATGTTTGCTTTACTTGTTCTTACCTGCTCTGACATTAGCAGCCTGCAGAAGCAGTGTTAAAGTGATGAATGCAGTTATAGTGGAATCCATAAACAGACTTTTCGTCTTCCACCTTGTGGACCACCTTTGCATCTCCATTTTTGGTCCCACAAAGTGAATGAGACTTCAGGTGACTTCTTATTTACTTGCCGCTCCTTCCACGATCCAGAATAAATAACTGTCCTAACGAAGAGCCATATGTGAGGGGGGGATTTCAGCCTCTTCTCTCCGCCACAAAGAGGGCCAGATCCTCTTTCCCAGCGCCCAGCCTTCACAGTGAAGGTATTAGGGCTTTAACAAAAAACGCAAACAAGTGCGCTCTTCGTGCGTCCCAGGACAGGAGGGTTGGACAAGCTCCACAAACCAGTGCACAGATTACAGGGGACTGACAAGTCAACCAGCCACAGATTAACAAATCACGGGGCTGGAAATTCTCCTCAGGGTCCACCCATTAGGTCTGTAATGCGCCCCTAGAAGTCTGCTCCGAGCGCATGTGAGGAGAGGAGGAAAAAAAGTAGGTTTAAAATCTGCAAAGTTCTTAAAAATAACGTGAAGTGATGTTAAGGGTCTCATTAAAGGTTTATCATATAGATCAGTTCCTGCTCTACATTGTTTTCATGAATTCTACCAGTTTATAGATCTTTAAACTTTTTTTAAAACTCAATTCATATCCCATTGAAACTATAAGGAACGTCATCTTCCACCTTAATAAATCAATTAAACATTCATTAATTCCTCTTATGATTCATTTATTAAAATTTTTCCTTTCCTTTTTTCTGACAATAAGGTGGAAAAGTTTGAAATCCAACAACACAGCAGGCTAATAGGATTTTAAACCACAGCCTCCTAAGATTATAAATATAACACCTGGTAAAGATATTTAAAGACATTAAGATAGCTAATATTTTCCTACTGTGTGAAAATTACCATTTAATTTAATTTTTTTTTTTTTTCCGGTTAAGATGAATATCCTGTTAAGAAATAATTGCTTACAATGGCAAAATACTTGACACTTTGACACATTTCTGGTAAAATAAATCCATTGCAGCATTTTTTTTAATAGTTTAATTTTAATACTTGATATTGATTTGAGTTTGTGATCTCAAACTTTCTATTTTCCTTGGGGCATAAACATAACATTGCATAACACAGAGGCCAATAGGGGCAGAGAGAGACACACGGGTAAAACAGTCTCCATAGCAACTCTTGGATGTTCCAATGAGGTTTAAGATGAGATTAAAAGCATCTTTTTAAAATAACCATCTATAAACAGAGAACTAATAAGGTATTTGCTAACTAGCAGGGGCAGTTGTGGGCAGGTCCCTGTTAAACTAATCCTGCCTGCCGAGAAAAAATTGCTTGAAAAAACATTGAAAAGGCAATATGACTTATGTTCATACGTCTACATATGGTTGAAACGCCATAATTGTTGAAACGCCATAAATGTTGAGAAGATGTTCCAACCCAGTTTGCAACATCTATTATTGGACTAAAGTGGGTCAAAAGTAGACCGACCAAATACAGACAAGTTCTCAACAACTATTTCTAGACTAAACCCAGACAATGGTGGACCGACCACATTTAGCCAAAAAAGAAAGACAATGTCTAAATGACATCTGCTATTTGGGGGGTAGCCCCTGTAAAGATGTACTGTAATATTGAACTATTTTCAGATTTTTATATGTGTTGGCACAGAAATAATTGGTCCTTTGGGTTCTCTTTTATTTTTTTTAACCTTTATAATAATTTTAAATGTGCGTACTGCACTTTTATCTTCAGTCATATTGACTTATGATCATAGATCCCATTTGCCAGATCAGGGCTCTGAAATTTGCAGTTTCAGTAGCTTTTTAACTCACTTAAAATATTAAATGATTGTCTACTGTTCATTTCATTCTTCTCATATTGTGAAACCATGATAAAACAGTGTCCCCACCCTGTACCCCCCACCTCCTGGTACATTTGGTCTAGAACCGCCAGTGTTAGTTACCAAAGCAACCAACAAGGAGCTAATAACGAGCTAATGGGTAGTTAACCAGTACCTATTGGGAATCACACAGCCTTAAAAGGGTGTTGTTACCACAGAAACAGAGGAGGAATTATCCATATCAGTTCTAGCCCTACAGTATGTCATGGTTCTCCCCTTTTGGGACTCTGAGTTTTTAGTTATTAGTTATTCTGTTTTGTTGATCGTTGATTAATTTTCCATTATATTCAGGTAGTCTTTAGTTACTCTCTGTTGCCCTTTGTGATTGTTTCCTTTCCTCTTGGCTTCCTTCTAGTTGGTTCCACTCACACCTGCTCCTTATTCAGCTCATTAGACCATCCTTTGTTCTGTTGCCCTTATATACTCCACCTCTGCAGTCATTCTCTGCTGGTTCCTTCTTGTTGTTTTGTTGTTCCCTCATCTCTGGCTTCCCATGTCAGTTTTCCCTAATGCTTTCTGTTTTTTTGTTTGGTTCTTAGTATTTTAGATTTTTAGTGGTCTGCCTCTGTTTTTCATTAAATCAACAAGGTTCACCTTTGCCTCCTGGTCCTCAACCAACCTCCATACAAATTGTGACACATTGTACCTGTCAGGTCAAAGGGAGAAATATATATAAAAAAAAATACTTACCATTGATCACTGATTTAATTGTATTCTCTATTCCACATTCCTTGCTAACTATCCCTAATTCCTGACTAGTTCCCTTCCTCCCCCAGGTATTAACCAGTATTCCTCTAATAAGGCTGGGCTGTGGGTTACCTAGCAAGTATTAGTTAACTACCCATCCATACATGATTAATTCTGAAAGCCTACCCTAATAGTTAACTACAATTTATGTACTTTATTGTAAAGCATTACCAAGATTTCAAGCATAAATATGTTGGACACTGTCCGAAAGCCAAAGAATTGTCTAAATTGGGACTCCCTGTGGGATACGGAGCAAAAACATGTAACATATCAACGCTAATGGGTGTCTGGTCTATGGAACAAAATCCAGTATGAAGATTGAGCTGAGAAAAAGAGGGTATTTAAGGAGGAACCAGGGCTCTAGTCACTTCTTTGCAAAATCTCTCGACAGTAGAGAGGAATGACCAAAGATACTTCTCCATGTGGGCTCCAAATTTGGGAAGTCTTATTGAAGAATCTTTTTCCCCCAACAAATAAATGTACTACACTAAAAAGGGGGTATTTTATAAATCATTTTGGTTTGAGTGTTCTTCTATCATAAGGCTTTTCACTCATCCTCACAGAGTTTATACAAAACACACTGCAAAAAATCTAAATCTAGATAAGTCATTTTTTTCTTAAAATAAGTGCATTTGTTCTTGAACGATGAGGTAAAAGAGACATCTTGCCAATGGAACAAGACAATTTACACTACAAATAAGAAAACCCAATTGCATTTTCTTATTTCAAGAAAATAAGAAAGTGCATATTGTCTAATTATCTTATTTTAAGAGTAAAATTACTCATTCCACTCTCATTTACTCATTTACCTACTCATATTAAGGGTAAATACACTTAATTTTAGAAATTTTTACTTATTTCTAGATCGTTTTTGCAGTGCAAAATTTAATTCAGGAAAGCTCTCAAAACACTTCCATTTCTAAAAAAGCAGCAGTGATAAAATGTAAACATGGTGATCAAATGTAAACATAAGACTGATATATGATTTATAGTTTTCAACATTCAGCGTTTTTTTTTTTTTGAAAAGTGTAAAAGACTTAAGAAAGACACCTGATCTGATAAATGACTGAACAAATGAAGGGAAATTATATAACTTGTAATATTGCACTTCTCAGAATTATTATTATGATATAAGTCCGATGTTTTACAGTATTCCAGGGTTACTTGAACTTCTTTAAAAGAGGAAAACAACATCTCTTGGATCATTCCCAACAAGGCATGGATGCTGCTGATACTATACTGTTTTGCAATCTTATCTTCCCCAGCCAGTCAGCCACTCAGCACATTTCCAGCCAAATAGGATCAGATGCTGCTCCTAGATGCCCTAAAATCAGCACTACTTCTCTTCTCCCAATTTAAGCCTTTCATGCCACAACCTCTCTTTCCGACAGTTCATAAAACCGGGAATACATTTTTAAATGTTGGCTGCAAATAATTTCTAGTCTAATTGTTAGAAGCCATTTTAATCTTAGGATAACATCTTAAGCTTTCAGGAAAATACTGACTTAGTTTTAGCACATTTTTTGATTTTTACTTCAATTCTGTTATTCATCAGAAAAAATGAGATGCTGCATTAAACAGCTTATTTTTATTAAGTAATGTTAAAATAGCAATAAGGGAATTAGCTGATAGATGCCAGGCTGACTGCAGCAGATGGTCGCCTCAGGAACGCTGTGCTTGGCTCATAACTGGAAGTTTTGCTGGATTCATATCCTGTTGGAATAAGATTAAGACAATGAGTGAATCACAGTCAGATTTCATTCAGAAATCCAAACCAAATGAACTGCAGCATAGCGTGTAGTTGAATTTAGAACTTTGAGGTTCTTAGACTGTGAAATAAGCCTAAAGCTTTTGTGTTTCTTTGATGGGAGATGGTGCTTTCATCTTATGGAGGCAGGTTTTTGCATGTCACAGTAGAGAAAGTCAGATCCATCCAACAACCTGTTATTAGTGTTACGTCAGCAGTGGTAACATTCCTGTGTGGATATGATGGTGTCAGGACATATGTTTGGAAATGGTGCAAAAATACAGAAGTCAGGAGAAGTGAAACACCTCATAGGTGTTACACCCTGAAACAT
>NW_015150564.1:962186-971670 GCF_000732505.1 Cyprinodon variegatus
AGAGTTGACCCATTACAAACAACATGGCAACATGTTTCACTTTTCTAGCATGTTTTGCTTTGCCTTTATTCAGTTTTTTGCAAAACATACAGTCAGGTTTGGCTGTTACATACACTGGAAACAAGATATTTACATGCACTTCATTTAAAGATGCACAGCCTGTTTTTTCCCTGTTTTTTTAATGTTCACAAAAGGGTTTATGTTTGCCTCGTTTCAGAATACAGTTTCATCCCTTTCATCAAATTAGGAAGTGTTCATAGAGTGCCTTCACTACATCTGCCACAATTTAAGAAAGCCTAGATAATGATGTTATGGTTTTCTACTCTTCTGATAGATTAATTCACAATATTTGAATTATTCAGAGTCACAGATGTTGATGTTTTTATTAACAGCTTACACACATTATATCATTGTCTGTCGTTAACAAATAATAAGAAATCAGTAAAGAAAAAAAATCAAATTTAAAAGACCTTCAAGAGTGTACAGGAGTTGAAGTTTAGAATTAGTTGGAGTTTAGAAGTTTATTTAACGTGAAGATGTTTGGTTTTGGAAGTTTTTCAGTCTAAAAAAGCATCTAGATTGTAACCTGTTAAGGTGGAATCATTATGATGTGTGGAGGCATTTTCTCACAGATCAATGTGCTTGTATTCTGTATTTTGGTAAATGCTCCTGACTATTCTCCCTTTCTTAATAAATGGAAATTATTTGGTTAACCCTGCCTGGCCTAAAACAGAAAAGCTTCATCTGTTAAATGTATATAGTGTTTTTGGATTTCAATGTTTTCTTTCATTTCACCCGTAGACAGCTGGAGATAGGCATCAGCACCCCTCGCGACCCCACTTGGGATTCAGTGTGTAAGAAAATGGATGGATGGATGTTTTCTTTCAGATAGTTGTGTTTCTATTTGTATTTTTTTTAACATGGACGAAATACATCAATGGCTGAACCTGAGAATTATTTGAGGGGGTAAAAAAGACGGCCATGGATTTTTATAAGGGTCTAATGAAATGTATCACTTCAAAAAAAAGGATTTGAATATGTAGTATAAACTAATTTCTAGGCATAATGGTTAATTACTGTAGCAAAATCTTTCTCATACAAATACCGTAAAAAGAATACTATTAACCAAAATAAAAGCCCCTCTGCTCTTTGTTCCTTCTGATGACCATTAGAACTCCATCTAGCTCCATCTTTTTTTTTTTTTTTTGCACGGTAAATATAAGTAAACAGCTACAATGTATGATCAGCCAGTTTCTGGATTTGGTCATCATTCAGGTTTTACTGCTAACTTCAGCCTGGGTTATGCTGCTTCCACCAGTTTCTCACTGGGCTGCCCTCTCTCTTTAGCTCTGCATCTTCTCTTTAATGGACTGCATTCCCGATTGTTCTGTTGGGCTGACATTCTGGGTCTTTCTTTGCTTTGGCTCATAGTGGTGGAGTCTTTGAGCTTCAAGCGCCCAGATATTTCTTTTAGGGTTCCTTTTCTTTTGACTAATTGTCAGGTTATGGTGGACCAGGTAAATAAAGCCATTCATTTTGTCACCACTCCCTGCCCCTTTGTTAATAGGTCTTATTCAGCAGCCCATGTAATGTGTAGCTTGTTATCTAGGCAATCAAATTGCAAATAAAGAAGGCACAGTTTCAGGAGGATGCATTTTTCTCTAAAATGTTTGGTACAGATCCAGGGCCAGTTTGACTGACATGGGAGTGCAAGAACAAGGATTAAAGCAGAAATTTGATCTGACTATGGATTAGATGAACAACTAACTACAATATATGAATGAATAATCAACATTGACGGGGCTGGAATGGGGAGCATAAGAGGGGTTCTTAACAGTTCACCAGATCATACAGTCTGATTGATTCAAAGTTTTCTATCTAAGGAAAACCAGTTGATCGCATCGACTCATTGACTCGAATGCAATCCCTCACACTAAGCATGCTTGTAGCGACAGTAGAGAGGAAAAACTCAGTTTTAACAGGAAGAAACCTCCAGTAGAACCAGACTGAGTATGAAGGGCCATCTGCCGAGGCCGACTAGGGGTCAAGAAGCAGACATACAGAAAGCAGCTGTAAAAGGCGGCCCGCCCCAGGAAACACACAGCCAGGCAGACGAGCTCTGAGCCAACTCCCATGTCAGAGGATGAAGACAGCATATCCAGCCAGTTACAGGCAGAGAAACAGGACTACACTGGAAAACAGGCAGATCTCCAACATCAATATCAATAGTACTGATATTGATGGTCAAATCTTAGTTAACTACAAATAAAAGTTGCTTGGACAAAAAGTTAAAGTATGGATAAACTCATTTTTTAAAATACTTAGGTATTCAAAAGTACAAATGATCTTTTCTAATATCAGTACACTGTTGTATAATTTTCAGAGTAATATTAAAGAGCCTTGTAACTTTTAGAAACCAAGTCATGTCTGGATGCTCGAACCACTCTGCTACCAATTCCACACCAACTTTGACGAACTTCAGCATAACAATGCCACGAAAATAAGGATTGCAATTTTGATTACTATTTTCTAAATAAAAAAATCTCCCAAAAGCAAATCAGCAGTGTCATGTTTCTCATATGTTCACCATGGAATAGAGGTTTAAGGTATAATCTATGACCATAAAGAAACTGCAACTCTGATTTGAGAACTCATCCTACTGAACAACTTGGCCACAAGGTAACAACTTGTTAACTACAAATATTACCAGCCCTAAAATGTTCACATTTGTAGAATGTGAAAGAATGGTGTCCATGTTTCAGTTCTTCTCTCTGGAGGTAGTTAATACTTCTTCAGCATGTAAATGTTCTGCATTTGCCTGCTAATGAGCTGCCATTTGACCTTGGTGTTTTTGAAAAAGTGAAATAAATAAAAAGTCCAGGACACCTCTTCTTAAGGATGAATTTTGAACTTTGTGAGAAACAGTTTGGCCAATCGCATTTCAAGAAAGGAATCAGCAACAGCGGATTACAAAGCTAAGCCAAAGTCAAAAGGAACAAGTAACTAGCAGCTTCCTAGAAGAGTAGAAAGTGCAATATTTGACTTTGACATGAAGTGAAGTGAAAGTTATAAGTACCCCCCTAAAAATACTCAAGTAAATCAAAAAATGTATTTAAGTAAAGCAATAAAGTAAATGTACTCAGTTACTTTCCACCACTGCTAATAGCTACTGAAGGACAGGTCAAGGTCAAAATTGCTAACAATACATTTTATTTACATATTTCTGTGGGAAAAAAAAGAAAATATTCACACATTCTGAAGTACCGCATGTCCAGACCATCTTGAAAGATTAATGTAAAGATTGGCTTTGAAAATGCTTAATGAGATACACTTAGGGTGGTTTAAATATTTGCTTATCAAAGCTTTCCAATCAATTAGACACAATGTGTCCTAAAGGAAAGACCTGCAGCTGAGATGCATCATGCATTGATGAAGAGTTGGAAGGTATTGATTTAGCTAGAAGCTAAAGAAAACCAAATTTTTTGACAAGACAAAATTTGTTTGAAACTACGTCCTGAGTTACTTTTTGTGTTTCAGTTTTTGCATGCAGCTGCATTTATCTTCTTTGACAAGTTGATTATTAAAAGAAAACCACAATCCAAACAAAATGCTCTAGTTAGCACATGGGGTCACAAGCCTTACCGCTAAAACCGACCTTTTATTTAACGAGGTAGCTCTGTTTATTTAATAGTTGTATAGAAAAATATGTGTAAATATTTAAATTATAATAGTATTTAACAAAGTTGTTTCCCAACACATAGATAGGGTCCAAAAGAGGACTTGTGTTCATCAAAAATTCAAGGTGTTCTTTTTGTTACTGCTTTTACTGAAGTAGGAAAGTAGGTTTTATATTTGTAATCAGTCCTGCTTGAACTAACATTTTTGCATGAAGCCTTTTCAGGGGCTCCCACCACCTCCTGCAAGCTACAGTTCACACACTGCACAGAGGAAAGCATAAAGAGCTCTTTCTCCACCATCTCTCTCGCCCTGCCTCTAATACAACCAAACTTCTCACCAACATTATTTTTGGCTCCCCTTGTGTTTAGAGAAAGTGAATAATCTTCATATTCAGTAGGTTAGTTTAGAAATTTAGTTTGCATGGTGGGGAAACCCCTTTTATTCCAGTCATTTTTTGTGATCAAACCTGCTTTAAAGTAATCTTAAAAGGGCTTATCTAAAAATATATGATTATGCTTTATTTCTACATATTGCTTTTTAACAAAAGCTTGCATTTTATATGATCTAGCACAGGAAGGTAATCATCAAGTTGTTTTCATGTGCATAAACCATAAATTATAAGATATAAATTGTGTAGAAGCATGAATTTGAGTAAATTTGCAGCTGGCATCAACTTCAGCGATTATAATCCCGACATAAACTCCCTTTTTTTGTCAAGTTCGATGTGATTTTATTGTTCCAACGCATTTATTTAGTTCTTGATCATATTCCCTTTTTTCGCCTATCAGGAACACATCTTTTCTTTTTTTTTTTTTTTACAAATAATCTTCGTATTCATGCACCCAATCTTAGCTACAATTACAACTGCACTGTATTTGATTAATCTCTGCTTTATTTTGCACATCTTTTGATAGATCTGTTTTGCTAAAATTTCCTTTAGCCTAATCAGATGGCAGGATCAGCATCGGTGTAGAGTTAAGATTAAGAAATTTCTATTTAAAAAATAAGGTTTGGGCTTTGACTGGGCCGTTCGAAAAATAGAGAATAAACCTCACTATTACAGCTGTGGTCAGATGTTTAGGTTTAGGCTATTCAGGGAGGTTAGCTTGGTGTGGACAGCAGATGTTTATAATAGGAAGCAGCTTCATTCGGCAGAAGGAGACAGAAAGCAACAATATTGCAACCAGACATTAGCATATGTCTGAGGAGACAGGAATGTACTCCTGTCTGGACACACGGTTGCTCACAGGCATCTAAAATGATGGCTTAAGTTGATAAAAGTTAAAATTCAAGGCGTCTTGGCTCTATAATTATGTGCCATATTATCTCTAGAGCACAGAATGAGACTCTCTTATGCTTCAGGATTTGCATGATTACCTTTTTGGCCCTTTGGCTTCATTTTGATGAGCCAATATCTTTATTCATAAAGTAGAAAATGCCACATTAAAAATGTCAACCATAAAATGAATATTTAGGTAATCAGCCTGAGTCTGAATTTTCCTTATTTATTGGAACAAAAATATGTTTTTCAATGACTGTGAGCTTAAGGCAAGGGACTGTATGTTCACCACTGGCATAGGGTCTTCAGAAGCCTTCTGGGATGAATGAAGTAGACATCGCTGCACTTTCCTTTAACAGACCATGCAGTCAAACTTCAAGAGTAGAAGTATGTCTATTTTTAAACCAAGACTGGGCAATTTTCCAGGCAGGTTCATTAAAAGGCTAGGTTAGAATGAACAGGGCTGGTGAAGAAAGACATGAATCTACCAGAAAGATACAGAACCTATAGTGACATGAGGTGGGTGGCCCTGGCCTTAACCAGCTATTAGCCTGTGGGTGGATTTATGTGTGTACATGTGAATATAACAGGTGAATATAACAGGCCCTTTTATGTGCAGGAAGCCACTGATTAGGACAGGTAAAAATTTGTACACCTGCACTAAAGGAACTGTTAAAGAACTCAGTGCACTTACATTTGAAATCATATGTCTGTACACTAAGCATATGCTATCTCATCTATGATACATTTTGATTTTGTCGTTTTAACCCTCCTCAGACTAATAAGAGACCAGCAAAAAAACAAACAAAAAAAAACCTGACAGGACAGTAAAACAACTAGCAGAGAATAAAAAAAAGTCCTAATTCTTTCAAAATGTTGGTTTAAAAGACTCATCTTGCGCCTTAGGTGCACACATGTTAGCAATAAAGAGCAAAGGTTTCTTCTTCTCAGTATGCAGCGGCTAAAATCTTTTCTCAGTCACATTTCCTGATCTGATCCACAGGCAGGAGCTATCAGACTTATTCATAGTGTGCCTTTTCATGCGACTTTCTCCTCCCAAGGAGTCAGTAAACTGGTAGGAGCTGTCCCCTGTCTTAGTGGAGCGTGAACTCTCAGTGGTGCCACAGAAAGACTGCAGTCTTTAAACAGTATGCAGTGGGGGATTTAAAAAAAAGGAAGTTGTTAAGGGGTTTGTTAGAGAAAATTTTGCTGTTTTTAGAGTTCAATCCATGCTTAGAACAAGGAGTAGAGTCTAGCTGGATTGCTAACAACAGCATGCAGCGACTGCCAAACTGGCTGATTAGCAGAACCAAACAGGTGAAGGAAGGCAGGAGTTTCCAGAAGACAAAGCCAAAGCCGGTGTCGAAGAAGCAAACAGGATTCAGACCAGAAGAGCCGAGATCCGAAGAGGTGCAGAGGTGAAATCAAAGGTGAAGTCAGGAGACAGATCCATGTTCAGTACACAAGCAGAAACCAACAGGAGTCAAAAGACAGGTCAGGCAAACAGATCCGAAACAGGAACAGACAGGCTCAAAGGTCAGAGGGCAGAACTGGTCAGGATCAGACAATCAGAAGAACAAGTAAGTTAGAGAACTNACCAGAAGAGCCGAGATCCGAAGAGGTGCAGAGGTGAAATCAAAGGTGAAGTCAGGAGACAGATCCATGTTCAGTACACAAGCAGAAACCAACAGGAGTCAAAAGACAGGTCAGGCAAACAGATCCGAAACAGGAACAGACAGGCTCAAAGGTCAGAGGGCAGAACTGGTCAGGATCAGACAATCAGAAGAACAAGTAAGTTAGAGAACTCTCACAAAAGCCTTGATTGATCTGGCACTGATGACTGGGAGCACACAGCTTAAATGGAGGCAGGAGCAGGTGGATAAGATGAACAGTGATGGGAAACAAGGCAGAGCTGGGCAGGTGAAAGGAATGAACCATTAAACGAGTCATCGGTGCCAAGATCATGACATATGGAGCAAATTACTGCAGAATTAAACCCTGTTTACACAAATACAAACATGCTATTGTTTTATATAGAGCTTAGAAAACAATGTACATTTAAATGAGTGCATGTATGACCACTAAAGGAGGCCATTGTCTGCCAGGTCAGTTGGTGGCGCTGCAACATTTCCACAGAAACACTCCCAAAACAATAAACAAGAACACAGGAGAAGCACAGAGAACACAAAACCAGCATTTTTTATTTTCCCACTCTAACACACAGTAACGTCTAAGGTCTCCTGAAACATCGGATCCATGTGGACACATCACCCGAACAGCAAAATAACTTTGAATATTCTGCTTAGTTATTCTTGTGTGGATGGGGGGTTAGATTACCAAACACATGCCGAGCTTTGAACAAAACTCTAAGCTCTGCTTAAACCATCATCCAGGACATAGTTGTCAACTTAAATGAAAACCACCCCAAGAGGCCCCTGGCAAATGGAAATCTTAGAGAAACTTTAATTAGAACAATTGTTAGTCATACACACAAGAAATGTGAACAGTATGAAGAGTTAGGTGAAAAAATGCTATTTTTTAAAGAAAAACCAAACAAAAGTCTTATTTTCTGTTTTAAACAATTCATGTAGTGAACAAAATAAACCAGTGTTAGAAAGTGCTCTTGTCTAAAGCCGAAATCAGTGTGTTGTACCTTATTGGTGGTCTTTATCATGAGTCAACCGTTGAACTAAAGTGTTTTCTCTTTAGCAATTTAGATATTCAAAGAAAACATAAATTTTTTAACCTTAAATTACAAAATCATGAGAGCCAAGGCTACAAAATATTCACTATGGCAGCAGTAAAGAATACAGTTTTTGGAAGTCATGGCTAAGGTTACTAATGTCGCAAAATTACTAAGACATATTTTATATTCTCAGGACAAAAACGTATTTGGTTTGTGGGGAAAGGGGTGTATTGTTAGATGGCTGTCCTTTCCTTTAGTCTGCTTTTTTTTTTTTTTTTTTTGCCAGAAAGGCAGAGCTTTACCAACATGACGATTCTCATATTATCTCAGGATCTTGAGTAATCAAATCTGGGATAATAAAAATAAAACCTCTGCTTAACACATTTGTATAGCAATAAGAAAAGATTAACAACTTTTCACCTAAAGGGGATTCCACTGTGACTGTTCAGTTCTGCATGTCAGAGGCCCACATGTTTCTGCTTATTAGTGCTTTATTTATTTAAATTTAGCGTGTAAGTGGTTGGGATTTTCTTTCATCCATCATTCTGAACTCTACTTACCCATATTTTTAAAAAGAATTAGCAGATCAGTGTCTGTTTTCGAATCAAATTAAACAATTTTGCAGAGTTGTCTTTCATTTGTACAGTTCTGCATTACTTGTAAATCTTAAGACTAACACAAAATGAATCATGAATTACACAGCTAAATTTCATTATAAAAGGAAAGTCATACATTATCTTTAGCTCTTGAAAAAATGCTAAATAAAAGGCTCTAAAATTATACATACAGTATAAACATGAAATTTAGATGCACACAGCTTTTCAACAGTGAAATGAACATTTCCATTTATAAAGTGCAGCAGTGATCAGAATATAAACAGTGTAGGAGAAAAAGAAAAAACAGTCTGAAGTCATGGTGCAAAAGGCATTGATATGGAAATCTTCAGATCCGTGTAAATAAATAAATATAGTGCAAAATTCAGTTGAAGGGAGTATGAAAAAAGTCTGTAATAGAAATCAGTAGTAGTAATAAAAATCAGTAGTATGGTTTATGAAAAAAGCATCCATGTTGGTAGTGCAAATATGTTTACAAGTGTGATGCAGTCTTGATTACAGTCTTGATTACAGTCTTGATTACAGTCTTGATTACAGTCTCAACCGTTGAAGTCTGGCAGTGGGGAAAAAGCTGTTGCTGGACCTGCAGATGCCTCTTCCCAGAGGGCAACAGGGAGAACTGTCCATGGTTGGTGTGTAAGGGGTCACTGATGATGTTAAGGGCTCGAGACATGCAGTGCTCGGATGAAATGTCCTTAATGCTAATGCTTATTTAATATCTCAGTATCCTCTTTTGCATTGCCAAATACAGTGATATGGTAAACACTTATTCATAGCATTTTTACAAACTTTTCCTAATTTGAACATGAGGTCTCTTGTAAGTTTTTATCCTGAATCAAGTCCCAAGTCTAAAACTTCCAATTTCAATTCCTTTCCAGTCTTTTACTTATTAAAGTTAAATTATACTTTAAATGTAAATAAACAAACACAAACAAACACATGATGAAATTAGTGCAGCTGAACATTTGCAAAAGAGATGAGTTTGCTAAAGCCAGAAACTTCAAATGTCAGACATATTTGAGAGTTGACTGTCCTCTTGCATGTTTTTGATATTCTATTTCTTTTGCTGATTACTGCATTGAAGTTTACGCAGTTGTTTTTTAAACTACTACTTTGATACAGCTCATTTGCTGTATATATATATATGTATATATAGATATATATAGATTATATCTATATCTATAGATATATATAGATTATATCTATATCTATAGATATATCTCTATA
>NW_015150564.1:971772-982755 GCF_000732505.1 Cyprinodon variegatus
ATCTATATATATATATATATATAGATATATATCTATATCTATATATATATATAGATATAGATATATATCTATATCGATATATATATAGTAGTTGTTTTTTTAAACTACTACTTTGATACAGCTCATTTGCACAGATGTATAGGGCACAGAAAGAAACACAAACGGCCTGTTTTTGATTATGCAAGTAAAGTAAAAGGCAACAGGCATTCTGAACTTTAAGGGTGGGTAATATAAAGTATTTTAAGTCCTGGTCTAATTCAAGTCTTGAGTCACTGATGTAAAAGAAAAAAATCAAGTTACAACTCTGACCATTTTATCAAGACAAGTCCAAAGTTGCAATAATAATAAGTCAAGTGATGTGATTCAAATCCCTTCCCTGATGTAGGATTTATTCTAGAGGAATGAATTGAGGCTTGTCTTTACATTTACCTCTATGACTTCTCAATCTGCTGGTCTGCATTGGTCTGCTATCAGATTGTAAAACAAGAGGGGAAACTGTTTAGTTTTGCGAAAGTGCAGAGTTGCCAGTTGCCTGCTGTGGCACTGAATCTGAAAGGTACAGGTCTAGCACCCCTACATGAAGAGAAAACAATGACCTCAGCTCTGAATCGGCGCATCTGTCTGCTGAGAAGCTGTGAGATTAAATCTGGATTCTATAAAAGCTGTTAATGGTCTCCATATGATCTCTCTTTTCTTTCTAGTGCCATCCAGCTCTTCGATTATACGGTCTCTGAAAACAATGGCGTGCTGGTTTTCTTTCAGATTCAAGATTAGGCTTCAGGATCTGGTAAGTTGAAGATGGGTATGAGCAAAATAAACATGACATCTGTGAAGCATTTCTTGGAACCTTTGTGGTCATGACAGTGCAAGCTGAATCGTAACATATTGTTGTCTTAGATGGGTCATAATCACAGAGACCACATGCAGCAGTTTGCTTTATCGAGCAAAGGAAAAGAAACTGTAAAAAGTACAGTGTTTTTTTTTTTATTTAGGTCCCCTAAAAGTAAAACAACCTTCAAAGGCTAAAAATCTCTCCCAGGGAGTATAATTTCTACTGCAGAAAAAAGTCAAGGCATGCATGCTGTAATCCAGCTGTGTCTTCTTTCACCATGTGGTCTGGGTGAGTTCTGGGTGGTGCCCCTGCATGAGGGACATAATTAAGAGTTTGGATAGGGCAGTCTAGCTGCACCGGTGGATTGGGATGCTGTTGGGAGACTGAATATGCCAACGCAGAATATAGGGTGCATTACTATTTTCAGAACTTTTACATGAGGTCTTTGAGCAGAAATAGATCAAGGTCCATGTACAGATTTTTTTTTTTTAAAGTGAAACTAAGTTATGATGTTTGCAGTTCTGTTTTCACATACCAGGGGTGGCAGGAACTTATTTTAAAAAATACACCAAAGATTATTGTTCAGGTAAAGGCTTGTCCTGAAAAAAGAAAAACCAGTGGGGGTCCTTGTTCATCTTCTATGGCTGTATAACCTTGATTGTTTTATGTCTGAGGGTTCTCAACCTCTTAATAGAGATTAGGGGTACAGTAGATAATTCTTGCAGCCATTTCAAAAGATTGTTTTAACTATGAAATAATGAGCAATCATTTGATGAAATATCTCTTTTCTAACAGGAACAGACTTTCAACAGTAAAGTGCTGTAAGATAACATGTGTTGTGAATTGGCGCTATATAAATGAACTGAATTGAATTGAAAGTGCTGATAAAGATGATCTTCTTCCATTAACTGGTTCAGGATAAACAGAACAATAAGTACCTAATATTACTATGAAATACATGGCCAATATTCACATATCCTTCTAATTGCCAGTTTCTAGGGGGTTGACCAGGTGGCGTACAACATTATGAATGTAATACTTTATGTATTTATTCATTTTTATATATATATATATATATATATATATATATATATATATATATATATATATATATATATATATAGGTGAGCTTTTCTAGTTCTTTGCTCCCCATCTCCGATGCTTCCCCTCACCTGCTCTCTAGAACAGATAGAGAAATTTATGACATAAGAAAACGTATAAGATTTCTAAGACATACAGAAGTAGGGCATCAGGATGGGCATATTTGGGGCACTGGAGGTGCCTTTTGGGGCTTGGCTTCCAATGCTCCTGCCCACCTGTGGCTGGCTGTCATGGCTCTATGGCAGGTGGAATACCATACCCAGATGCACCTGAACTTGTGGTGTGGGTCTGCCTGACTGCCTTCCCTGACTCTAGACGTGAATATATAAGAAGTTGACAAAAACGTTGCCTTGTTATATTTTATTGTGGACCTGTTTGCATTTAATTCTTTCTCTGCCCTCTTATCTCTAGGTGACATTTCTCAAATTTGACCTCCATCAAAGACATCCGTCTGTAGGGTGGTGCTGAGTTTGATCATTGTAAAATTATCACCTGTCATGTAAATAAACCTAACTATATGGATAAAAGGAAACAAATCTTCAAAGAAGCATAGGAACAGACTAATGTAGCTTTGACTTAAAACCAGCTCCGGCATTAGGTTTGAGGAGATAATAAAACTCTCCTGGTGTCATTTTTAAGTTGATCTTTTGTTGTGAACTTAAAGTGCACGTCTGGTTTGATTGTAAACCCACCTATCAACCAACAAGATGAACTCTGCCATTTCCTCAAGATCACATGTTATCAAATGCTTCTTTTAAAATGCTAATCAAACAAAGATGGCTGCCAGTCATGTCATTTGCGTCTTTGTAGCTTCTGATCACCTGGAGTGGTTAGTGGTTAGTTTAGAGCCTGCAGTCTACACAGCACCATTATTACAACACTTGTAAACAGAACGGGCATCTCAACTATAACTCCTTTTAAAGAACTGTTTAGCTATAGGTACAAAACATACATTAAATTCCAGTGCAGTAAAGTTTTGAGTTCAATGTAAAGTGAGTGTCCACATGTGACAGGGCCCACACAGAATATGTCTGAAAAAGAGTTTTCTTATAGAAGCAAGCAACATTTTAGGTACATATGTTATCCATTTGAGTATTGTTTTGTTTGTTTTTTTTAGTTGTAAGAAGTCTGAGATCAGAATACATAGACATCATGTCTGATCAGCTGTGGTTGACTGAAAGATGATTCATGGTTTAAACCATTTTGGATCCACAAACAGTTTCATTGTTAAGATTTAGTGATTTATTTTTAAATGATCAAGCATTCGAAAGTGTCTTATTAAAGTTTTTAATCCTTTAGAGGGCAAGTTTCCGTTTTTGATCCCTTGCATTCCCCTTATAAATGGAGTCCCCCCGTCCCTCAGTGACGTCTAGAAGCACAAGCTCTATATCCAGCCATTTAGCAAAGATCCTGCTTCATGGCTGCACATGTTATTTTGGCATTTGGCCAATTAGATGAGCCCTTGAATGATATATTACCTACTTTAATGGGTTAGGGTTAGTTAGTTAGTTAGATAGTTAAAAAAGGTAACAAGTTCGAGAAAAGAAAAAAAAGGTAAAAAGCAAATTGTAAAGTTAAAAAGTAAAGTTTAAAAAGTTAATAAGCCTAATTAACAATTATATTTAGGTTTATAAACTAAAAAATGTAAGTGTCAATGTAAGCATTAATGCATCTAAGTTTATGTTGTACCAAAAAAAAAAAAGAAGTGTTTTTCATGAATTTCTTATAGAAGCACATTTGTTACTTTTCTTAATATATTTGGGCAAGTAGGCGTTTTTTGTTCAAAATATCAAAATAGTCCTATTTTTTTATTTTATAAAGGTAATAAGGTTTTGACCTGGAGTCCAATAACATTATTGGCTTAAAACTTCAAATTTTTTCAAAGTATTTCACTGAGCGTCCTATTAAGTGTTAAGACTGTTATAAGCAGGCATGTCTGTGATGGATAAGTTAGCAGATAAGGTTTAAATGGCTGATATGTGTGTGTTGTGTTTTTTCCTGGGTTTATTTGACCTGTTCGTTGGTAATGCTAAATAATAACACAGATTAAGTGATTTAAGTCTTTCAGACAGGGTAATTCAATGAAAGACCAAAACAATGTGAATTCCTAACAATAAAATGAAAAACAATTATAAAACACTTCTAATTCAGGAAAAATTGTACAGCAAAAATGTTTTAGTCATGAAAATTTTGTATTTATGAGATATGGACAGAAGATGTTTTTTTTTTTGTTTCTACAGTGAGAAGGTCTAACTACACCATCATGCTGGATACTTTTCATCTGTAGGGACCATGTTGAAGTTTTGTAGGACCATTGATAACTGAGGAAACTTTAAATTCTTTATTACCACTGGAAGAGGGTAAGGATAAAAGAAAATGAGTAACTAATAAGTGATGATGTCAATGATGATGAGGAGGAGATGGTGGAATTCTGGGAGAACAGCAAGGATTGACAGCAGAAATAGCACTGGCAGTGACTGCAATACAAACATGGAGAGTCGTCACAGTAATGATAGTTTTTTTAATGGAGTGGACGTATGAGGTGGAGGGTTTTTCTTAGCAATCTTTACCAGAGACAGAGGAAATGGGGTGGGGGGAGAGGAATATACCGCAGAAGAGGGCAGCATCCCTGAGCTATACCAATTTGAGCCTCTAGTTGTAGAGACTAACGAGGCCACTGGTGGGGCCGAGCCTCGCATTGCATCCGACCATAAAATAAGGAAAGATTCTTAGTGGTATACTGGTGTGGGCATTTTAAATGATAGGTTATATGTAGATTGGATTAAACTGTAAAAATCTAATCTCCTTTATGTATCATTTCCAGATGGTTGTGGTCAGAATTTCTACAGTTTTAAGATGTTCCTGGGACTCGATCTTAGGGTGAGAAAGCCTTTTCTGTTCGTGCTTAAGACAACTGCAGTCTCACTGTAAAGGTGGTCAGTTATTGAGGATTTTCAGTTTGAATTTAATTCAAATTTGCTTTAAATCCAGCTCAGCATAAACATCTTTTTTAATATTCCGTTATTCTCTTGTACTCACTCTTCTTAGAGCTTTTGGCTCTTATATCATTTTTTCTTTATCTAATAATTGCATTTTCATGTCCAATGTGCCACTTTTAAGTTTTTTTTGTTTAAATGTATTGACATGCTCAGCACTTGAGACGATTTAAGTGTGTAAAGTGCTTTATAAATAATTACTGATTTATTCTTAACCTGTATTTCTTTCAAAGTACGAATAAGTTATTTGGTAGATAAACTTTGGTCATTCATAAACTAACCTAATGTTTCAGTCCAAATCTCTTCCAGCACAATGGTGGCTCCAATTTACTTCAACTCTATGTTTTTCTAAGCAGATTTTTTATGTGGGCTAATGGAAATCCATGCCATTCCAGCACAGAGGAGCCCCCATTCATTCCCTGCATTATGAAAGAGTCTATTTACAGATCAGGAAAGGTGGACATGACATGAGTTTACTGTCTTATTGGGGTATGCAGTCAGTGAGCAAAACACTGTTTTAGTACTCAGTAAAATTGCCCTATAAACTCAAAGTTAGTTGAGATGTTCCACCAGCTTCTCTTTTTAGTTTACTAGAATAAGTCCTGACAAAACTGCCTGCTGAACCAGTACTGTAGGTCACCTTGCTCACATAGAACTTAATAAACTTTTTTCTTTGTTTACTTTCAGTCCATTTGAAACTGACTTGAAAACGTTCTTTCAGATGTTGTTCATTTAAACACCAGTTCATTCCCAAACCTTAAAATATTTTTACTTATATACATATTTTACTTTTCCTCCTGACCCGAACACTGCAAAAACAATTTCTATCTACTATATCTATCTAAATAAGTAAACATTTCTTAAATTAAATGTATTTATCCCTAATTTGAGTTGGTAAATCAGATGATTTGTCCTTGGAATGGGTATTTTTACTCTTAAAAAAGATAATTAGACTATATGCACTTGGAATAAGACATTGCAATTGTTTTGTTCTTATTTAAAGAGTAAATTGTCTTGTTCCGTTATCAAACTGTCTCACTTACCTGCTTAATTAAAGAAAATAAATAATTAAATTTAAGAAAAATTTTACAAAAAATAGATAAAATTGATTTGCTGTGCAGCTTCGCCCTTTTCCCCTCAAATATAAAAGCTGTAAATGTCCTTTTTATAGTTAAAAAAAATTCCTCTTCCTTACTGCTTTCTTTTAGAATCTGTTAAATTTCTGGTTGTCTGTACTCCCCCTTATGTTTGTTCAGATTACCTTTAGCAACCTCCCCTCTAGCCAAAAACCTTGTAGTCATCAAATGACCTAAAGAGACAGTTGTTTTTAGGGTTTTAACCATAGAAGGCTGTTGCCCTTTTAATATTTAGCTTAGTTGACCATAAAATTTATGCAAAGCTATAGGAAGATGTTTGACTCTTCTATGCTTCGATGCAACTCACAGTTTAGCATTACAGTAGTGACACCAAAGTGCCAATAGTTTTTAGTTAACGGCATGCTTTAGCTCAGGATGTTTCTTGTTGTTCCTGAACATGAATTTGAAACAACTTTTCCTTTTACAGATTCGCCTTAATGGATTATCCTAAAATCTACAAATAAGATATTCAGAATGTTCCTTTCAACATGCTTACTAAGGGTTTTTAACCAAAGTCATCCTATGGTGGTAAAGAAAAACTAAGAGCTGCAAAAAAATCATGATCTCAAAGGAATTAATAATAGGATTGGTGTCTGAACATACAGGTTAAATCAATTTTATATAGACCACTTTAGTCTTTAGTCTTTAAAAGGGTTGGTTACAACTATACTAATAAAACTTTTGATTCTAGGATTTTATTTACAAAAAACATTTATCTGGCATTGTGACTTTACTCCCTTTCATTTATAATTTTAAGAGCTTTTTCACCCTTTAAAAGAACATATGCCTCTATGAAGACCCAATAACTTGCTGTTAAAGGTCATAATTGGTCCACGGTCCTTATGTTTGACATTTGTGATAAAGGTGATTTTTTTTAGCTGAATAAATTAGGTGTATCTATTTATTTATGTTGACAAACAGATGATGTAGAATAAGCAGTTAAAACCTAAAATAACATGGAATCACTGCAATAATGGGTTCATTTAAACCCCTGACATCAAATATTAGTGTCTCCAGATAAGAGATTAATGGCAACCATCACACTTACTGACAGCTTTACTCTTTATAATGTCATGTTGACAGAAGCTGGGGCTTTACTTGAGAAGTATGATAAGGATAGCTCGTCTGTGTTAATAGTTATTCATCACTCTTTTTTAAACAAATGAGATTGGAAATATATTTTAAGTACAAAAGGACATTAAATTGGTTGAGTGTGTTCTCCATTCTGTGATATATCATGTTTATTATAAAGTGTTAATTATTTGCGGATAAAAAGTTCACTTCCTTGCACCCAGCTAGTCTTCCAGAGAGCACCGCTCTCTCGATTAGACCGATGGTTTGGAAGCAAGGAGGAGGGCCGTGTGTCCACCGTTCCTCCCATCACCTGTGAAATTTCAGAGCCAAGCTACGGTGAAAGGGGGCTTTGTGTCGCCCTGCCGAGGAATGCCCTCACATTGCTCGTCAAAGAAAAGGCTTCATCTGGGCTGGAATTTGGAGGCATCTTGAGAACTGTAAGGGTGTTTTTCCTCGGGGGGAGGGGAGAGGATGAAGAAAGTCATGATTTTTGGGTGGACCAGAAAATCACAACTCTTCTATCACTATTAATTTAATTTTCTATAATATTAGATTACCTGTCATATAATGCCAAAAGGTGGTCAGTTTCTATCAGATTTTAGAGATGAATTTGAATAAAATGTGGGAGAAATTATTAACCCTTTATAGAGCACTCAGTGAGCCAATAGTGTTACTGGAATCCAGGACAAGACTGTATTACCTTTACCTACCTTACATTAAAAAAAATATGGATATTTTATGAATGAATGTTAATGTAATAACAAGAAATCCCAACTTGCCCGAATATATTAGGAAAAATAACAAAGTCTTCTATAAGAAAGTCATGAAAAACACTCAGAGAGTAAAAGAAACCATTTTTTTTTTTTTTGTACAACATAACCTTAGTGGCATTAATGCTGATCCTAACACCTACATTTTTTAGGTTATAAATCTAAATATACCTATTAACTAGGCTTATTAATTTTTTTACTTTTCAATTAGCTTTTTACCTTTTTTTTTCTTGACTTGTTAACTTTTTTTTCAACTTAATTTACAGTAGCTAATATATCATTCAAGGGCTCATCTAATTGGTCAAATGCCAAAATAACATGTGCAGCCATGTAGCAGTATCTTTGCTTAATGGCTGGATATAGATCTTGCGCTTCTAGACTTCACTGAGGGAAGGGGGGGGGACTCCATTTGTAAGGAGTATACAAGTGATCAGAAATGGTAAGTTGTCCTATAAATGGTGAAATATTGATGAAATAGTTCACTTTAGTTACCTTGAGACATTTATCATTTACATTACAGCTAAATTCATGTTTCAACACATGTTGCAAGATGCTGCTGGTGTTTCAACATGGTTAGGGTGACATCTGCTGGGGGAAATTAGGTGACATGTTAGTTTCATGTAGAAACAAGACATTGGAGATAAAAAATGTACTGTTTGAAAGTAATCCAAATATGTGACTCATGTGGATGTGTTCCATTTCACAGTCCTCCACTGCACTTATTTATGTATTCTGTTATGTAATAAACCCCAGCAGGGAGCTGAGGCAGGAAATTATCAAGCACTCACAGGAAACTATGTGGTAACATACAAAAAACATTGATAGGTAGGTGGTAGGATTTGGAGGCACAGATATCATTCTTTCTAATGAATTAACTGTTATATTATAGGCACTGTAGTGGGTAGAAGTGGGCTGTAGTGATGTTATGCACTAAATCTTTACTTGCCTTTTTGGCATCTAGTCGAAGAGAATAGTGCAGAGCTAGGACGGTTTAGTGATTTTTTGTTTTTTGTTTTAAGTGAAGAGGTTTGGATCTGATGCTGGTTTTCTCCATGTTGGAAAAATGGGTCACTATGCAAAATAAATTACTAAAGAAACTGCATCACAACAGGAGAAGAATCAAGATGGTAGAAGAGGCAAAAAAGATATATGCACACAATAAAATCTTCATAAACCTATGCAAGGTTAGACTTGAGGCAGTCAAAGGAGGGATGTCTGAAATGAAAAGCAGGTTTAAAACAGGCACTGTCCTTAACTTTTCAGGGATTAAACTGTTCTATAAATTTCCCTAAAGCTGTAAAAATAACCGACCTTTAAATGATGTCCCAGGGAGATTTTTGAAAATTAAAAATGCTGCTTGCTAAATATATCACAGATTACATTAAAAATCTAATCTTTTTTAACCAGTTGTTTCTATTAAGGCTAAAGGTAACTCCAGTAACATATCTTAAGTTCTAAGGTCACTCTTAAGCCATATTTCAATGGTTGAGCATCAGAGAAACCAGTAAACTATAAATTAGTTATACAAGTACCGTTTCCTGCCTGAAGGGGGCAGTGGTGCTCTAGAACAGTACATCGGCTGACCCAAAGAAAGAGAAGAAGATTTACCCGGAAGCCAGGTTATTTACAGAGAACTTCTGGAGGCAAGTATGAAATCTTCTCAACCAAAATGAAATGACTTCATATCACTAAAGCTCAGAATTAAACTAGTCTCAGTTATTGTTATAACGGTGCTCTGTTATTCGATAAACGTCTAAAATCGGTTTATACATGTGGTTTAAATTCATAAGTAGCAACATTAGCAATAACTTAACTCTATCTGATCAGAGTTATAATATGGAGCAATTGCTGTTTTCAACCTTATATTGTTTATTAACAGCTTAAAGCTTCGTTTTCAAGGTTCCCGAAGACACTAAGCTACTTAGGACGGGTTTTTTTTCTGTTCGGCTTTGTTTATTATGTGGTGCCTCGAGACGTAGCTGTTTTTCTCGATGATTCGTATCCAAGATTACGCTGCACGTAAAATGTGAAGAGTGGGTGATTCTTCTAATCTAAACCGAAGTTTTTATTTAGCATCCATAGCTCACACACTTGCTGGCCATTGAGCTCTAGCTTCCATTTGTGAGGACTGTAATGTAGTGGTTGCCTACAGAAAGCATGAAGGGACACATCACTGGCAATTCCTGGAGGATGGAGATTGACTCTTTAAATTGTTGTCCTTACAAACCAAAAGACACACAGAGCTAACAGAAAACTATTTTCAACAGCTGTTTATGGGAAACAAAATGATCCTAACTAAATTAACATCTTTATTGGATAATGTCTCCCATCACATGCATGAAGCCGCTGCAGAACTGCAGAGCTCCTTCAGTGACAGACTGCTGCACCCTAAATGCACCAGGGAGCGTTATCACAGATCCTTCCTCCCAGCAGGTGTTAGACTTTATAACCACCACTGTTCCCAACAACCTCAACAAGTTGGTATCTTCCTGCTGATTTTGCAGAGTTTCTACCTTAGTCAGTCGAATAACATGCTGCTGCTTTTGCACATATCTGATGCTGCTGTTATTTTACAATATCCACTTCTGTTAAAATGTCCAAAGCTGCATATTGGTTCTCCAGGTGCACAGTTTTATATTGTTAAAACTCTTTACAGTATTTTATTTTATTTATTTTAATAACATGCTACTGCTTTTGCACATCTCTGATGCTGCTGTTATTTTACAATATCCATTACTGTTAAAATGTCCAAAGCTGCATATTGGTTATTTATTCTCCAGTTTTATATTGTTAAAACACTTTACCGTATTTTATTGTTTATCTTTTAACTCTTCCCTATTATGTTATTCTTAGACATTTTTCTAAGGTCCACATTTGTGTGACAATTTTTAATAATCTTTCAGTAATGTGACTGTGACCAAAACTATCCGGGTCTTCCCCAACCAGAAGCCCTGGATGACCAGTCAGGTCCGCTCCCTTCTTAGAGCCCGTGACGCCGCCTTCAGGTCAGGAGACAGAGCTCTGTATAGTGCTGCCAGAGCTGAGCTGAAGAGAGGGGTCAAAGAGGCTAAAGC
>NW_015150564.1:983143-993725 GCF_000732505.1 Cyprinodon variegatus
AACGCTAGATGTCGCTAAAAGTTACACACTGTAGCTTTAAAAATGAATGAGCGTAGAGCCTCTTTCTGCTCACGTTTCAGCAAAAAAACCCAAGTCTAATCCTTCCAAAACTGATTCCAAAGCGGAGTCAAATTAGAACTGTTCAATAGTTGTTGCCATCTTCCTTGTTGTTCTTTCTCCAGCGTTGTGCAGCGTTGTCGTCATGCCCTCAAAACCCCGCCCGCTTTGCATTCAAAATTTTAAAACAGATCTCTGCGTTGTGATTGGCCCGCCAGTTCTAGGGCGTGGGTTATTGATGGAGGCTAGACCACTCTCAGGCAAAAATGATTTTGGCCGCTGGCGGGTGGGGCTAGTTTATTAGGCTAACTAAACTAATCTTCATGCACTGATGGCCAATGGTTTAACATTTAGTTTTTGTTAATGTAATTTAGATACATGCTGCCATCTGGATTGAATTATCCAAATGGGTACGAGCCTCCTATCGATAATTACTGTATGGGTGATTATCTTCCAACTAGAAACAAGTAGTTTAACCCCAACTGGAGCAATGAGTTTAGCATTTCTTCTACTAATATAAAAGCCTCAGAAAAACCCACTCAAAAATTCAACACCAGTATAAGAATTTCAGAAACTATGGTTTTAAAAAAATAACTTTTTTTTGGGAGTTATAAGCCCAACAGACGAAATGCTAATTTTACTGGGTGATCATGTCGCCCTCCTCATATTTTTCACTCTTTCAGTTTCCATGTCATTGCTTACTTTATGTTTTCGTGATTGACTGTCACATGTTCAAGAAGACAAACACACCTCAACCTGAAAGACTATGTTCACAAATGATTACAATAAATGTGCAAAAAAACAACAACTACTAACTAGCTTTTAAAGCACAATCTATAGATCCCCAATTAATCCTGAAAAATTAGGATTCCCCTCCATGTCTCAGTCTTACCCCCCTGATCTTGTCCTGATTATCGCTGTTACACTTAAAAATATATAAATAAAAGCCCAGTTTAGGGATTAGTGATTAATTGATAAAACAAATTAATCACATTTTCTTTAAAGATTACATTTTTGGAAGATCATTCTTGGATATATATTAGGAACTGATAAAGTAGCTCGCTGTGTAACAGCAATCGTCATAAACATTTTATTTATTTTATTTACATTTATTTTACAAGTCTCAAGTTTCATTGCCCCTGAATTAAAGTCAATTCCCCCCGGAGGGGATAATTGAAAGAGGGTTAGGGAGCAGCAACCATTGACAACACTAGTAATATTTCAACCAAACATTTATCTTAGCAAAGATCGGTTTATTCAAAACCAAACTTATCAATTCACACATCCCATAATGTCACAGGACGGCTCCCTGTCTGTGATGAAAAGCTTTCACTCTCCTCTTATTTAAAGCTTGCGTTTAGCTTTTCTACCGTGACTTACTTTAAGCTGTGCAGTCGTTGCTTGATAAGCAACATGCTTCCTGCATAGTCTGAACGCTATAATCTGTTTCTCCTTCATCGGGTGCTGAAGGCTCGGAACATCTGCGTCCGGATTGGTGACAAACGCCTTAACCATAGACTGCAGCGTATATCGAAATATCGGAAATGTCTTCAGATGTCATACCACCCTTATTGGATAAAATTATACTGTGATATATATTGAGATTGAATTATTGTCCTGCCAAGGCCCATACATTAAGACATGCTAAAGTGACATTTTTCTATTTAACATGATAACAGACATCTAAAGCAAAATATAACCAGATGTTTTTTAGTTGCTTAATAACTCTCTTATTACCACATCATGAATGACAGGAATCGGCATGTTTGTTTCAATGCTCAAAAGAAAACATTATTACAGATTAACACCCAGATAGCGAAAGTACAAGTTGTCTTTGAAAGTTGCAGAATCACTTCATCATACACATTGGGGTTGACAATATTACAGCCTGAAAATCTAAATAGTGTGGATTAGGTGGGGGAGTCTTTTCTTTGACCTTCTTATACCCAACAAAAGTGTTGTTCTTTCTGGCACGTTCTCTTGCACCTCATTAAGACAACTTAAAACCAGAGAAATGCTGTGATGGAAAACCTTTATGCTTTCAAACCCCTAAGGTTTTTCTTTTTAAACCTGGTATCTCCTTAGCTTTTAAAACAGCTGGAATTCTTTGAAATCCTTTTCGCTCCATAGTCCGTGACTAGAAGCAAGATTCTCTTAAAAATGGATGATTTCATCATCACTGAACATGCTTTAGATTAATGGATTAAAGTCTGAGAGTATGATTACTCTCTGCACTGCATCTTTACTTGTCATGCAGCCTTTTATCATTAATGACTGTAGAAGTTCATTTCATTCCTTTTAAGCAGTCATCTTTACATGCTTCTTTTGGATCACACCAAACAAACTTTCCAGGAGGAAATAAAAACAAAAAAAAAGATAAGTGAATAAATATAAAATAGATATGAATGTGTGTGTATGTGTATATGCTGAATATTATTATATAGATTTAATCACCTTTTTTAAAATACTTAGTTCATAAATAGAAAGCAACAACTTAGAAACCAGTTTATGTGCAGTTTTTTTTGTTTTGTTATCGTTCTGTGCAAAATTAAAGTCCCACAAAAAGAAGTATTTACTCCTTACAGGTGTCTTTTTTTCTCTCTTGCATTTTTTTAAACCTAATGTTTCAGATGATCGATTCAATGTTTATCAATGAAGTTTTTAAGTATTTAGGGACAAAAAGCATTTTGTGATTCTTATTTGCTTGTTTCTGGTCATAGATGAGCAGATATATACCAGATTGCTTTGCAAAGAGATCAGATATATCTGCTCATCTAGTGACCATGGATGATCACTACTTTTGAAGGTCCACTGCGGGAAATTTAGAGTCTGCTACTTGTTCATCCACTAGACGTTCGGACACTCATCTAAAATAGTGCAACCGATATATAGTGCCCTCTATAGTTGTTAGGGTAGACATTCGGACAAAGCCACAGATCCCTGCATGATAGTAGAAGTAAGAACTTACAGTAAAGTCAGCAACAAGAGATTCTTGACAAGAAAGTTTTTGGTCATGGAAAAAAAAAACAGTCATGAAAAAAAAAACCGAAACCCTGGAGTGAAACATCTAGATGCTTCTGCTTATTGTAAAGGAAATGTCAGGTTGGGTTGAGGTTTTGAGGACCCAAATGCAGAGAGTAGTAGGCACGGGTGAGTTTGGATGGTTTAAAGAAAGTCTGAGGGAAACAGGCAAAAATACAAAATCCAAAAATACTGAAAACCAAACCAAACAAAACCAATAAACTTCATGCAAAAATACTTTAGGGAAGCAAGAGACTAGGAAGCAACAAAACATCTGCAACACACAAGAAACCAGCACTGAATGAAGGCTCTGGTGCTTTTTTAAGCCCAGCACTATGATTATAAAGATTACTTTCACCTGTGTAGGCTACACAAGTTCTCCACAAAGATCCTCTATAGTAGAGATGCACAACTCGCACTAACACACACTCAGGAACCCTGACAGGAAAACCATAATTAAATCACAATATTGGTTAGAAATAATCTGTTTTTATTTTTGGCAGACTCTATTTTAACCATTTTATAGACGTCTAGTCATTAATAGATTTAGCATCTGATGTTTGCCACGGATGTCCAATTGGTCTAGTTTAGTTAATCTATGTTAGTTAAATCATGAGTGTTGACCTGAAATGATGGAAACTGCAATGTTTCTGGCGTTGTTGATGTGCTCTTAGAATAATTTTATAGCAATTAAGGCTCAATGCTGTATACTTGTTTCCTACAAAGCAACAAAATTAACTCTCTGCATTTAACCCATCCCTTTGGGGAGCAGTGGGCTGCCATTGTGCAACGCTCAGGGAGCAGTGTGGGGTTAATGATCTTTGCTCAGGGACCCACAGTGGCAGTCTGTGGGAGTGGGGCTTGAACTCAAAACCTCTGGGATCCAAGCACAATGCCCAAACCACTAGGCCACCACTCCTCGCATTTGCTTGAATCCCAAAAATTTTAAAAAGAAACATGCTTTGAGTTGTAAGATGTTTTAGTCTACTTCATCTAGGCTCTGTTTAAGTTATTTCTTGGTCTGGCAGTAAACAGCTAACGGGCAGTTACCTCTTTATGGAGGGACAGGGTGGTTTACATAGTTTTCTTATTTATGTTGTCTTTGTTTGGTGTTAGGTATAATTTAATGATCTGAATAAGTTAAATGTAACAAAATAGACAAAAACAGACCTCATGGTGTAGGATGAGCTATTGCTTCTTGTGTCTGCCAATATATTTGAATTGGAGTATGAATTTAGTTAAAAACTAAAGCAGCTGTGAGGTTTTAAGGGTCTGGGAGGAGTAATGTTTTTGTTTTTTCTCCCAGTTGCCTTCTGGCTCACAAACCAATGGGGGAAAACGAAGACCTGGCCAAAACCAGCTGTAGCAGGACGCTGCTGGTCCGCCACTTACCAGCCGAGCTCCAACAGGATGAGAAGGAGGACCTCCTCAAATATTTTGGCGCCGAATCAGTTAGAGTTTTTTCAAACCGGGGACGTTTGGTAGGTTTTTAATTTTGGCCGTTGTAAATTTAGCCTTTATGTCCGATTGAATCATCCTTTTTTTCCCCTCTTCACAGAAACATGCAGCCTTCGCGACATTTAAAACTGAAAAGATGGCAGCAAAGGTGAGTTTTTTTTTTTGTGACCTTTATAAAACGACTCCATTCTGCACGTTGTCTTCAGTGAACCTGTATAGGTGCCGGTATTCACTCTCCCTCTTTATCTCTCATAGGCTCTCAGCCGGCTCCATCAGTTACAGATCCTGGATAGAACCCTTGTTGTGGAGTTTGCAAAGGGCCAAGACAATATAACAGTTTTAAAAGACCCCCCAGTGTCCGATGGGTATGTTTTTCTAGTTAGCTAATAAATGTCGAACTCACCCAGGTAGGGGGAGATGATCACTTCTCATGTTTTGCGTTTAAACTTTTCTCTTTCCCTCACAGTCATGTCAAAGAAAAACAGAAGACACAGGAGAGTAAACAGCCAAACATCCCTCTCATAGAGACGGGTGTTTCTCCTAGCCTCGGGTAAGAATGACTGGATGACCTAAGTATCATTTAGTTGGAGAGGCCTCTTTACCTGAAGCACATAACCCCCCCCAAAAATAGCCTCAGACCTTTCCGTGTGCACGCACGACACATGTTCCTTAACAGTTGTCAAGGTGTCGTGAGTTTGCTGTGCAGAACCTGCCTGTAGGCGAGCTGACAGTGAACCTGGAAGAGAATCTGAGAGGTGTATTTGGGAGCTGTCAGGCGCCTTGTGTCCAATTAAATAGCCGGGCTGCCACTGAGCTCCTGACAGGCAGCCTGTCCTGCCAGTTGACAGGGCCAGGTGCTCTCTGATGGGCTCACCATGTTAGCAACAGCAGACTCTTCCTCTCGAGCAACTTTTATCTTAAACCTAATAACTTTTTTTTCTTGTTAGTAACCTTGGTGGTGTTGAAGAAATTTTTGCTGAAGTGATTTGGTGGTTGTTTCACAGAGCTGCTTCCTTTGCACAAAAAAGAAAGAAAAAGAGTAGAAGCACCTTTTATGAAAGAATGTTCAAATTTGTAAATAACAGCAGATAAAATGTAAACTTTGTTTAAACCCTTTGATAGATAAAGGGTTTAAAATATACCATTGGAGATTTAGAAAGAAACTGCTAGTGGCTTATATTAGAAGCTTTACAACTAGAATTAGAAGAAGTCCTGTTTTCCTGATGAGTGAGCTATACCTTACTGTTGCCGCATTGCTCTGACAATAACACTCTTTTCTGTATTAGCAATCAAATAGAAATAAAAATTTAGACTTATTTAACATTTATTATATAAATGTGTCATTTTTATTTTGTAAATGGAGAAGGAATAAAGCAATACTGGCTTCAGATATTAGCCCCATAAAATCAGCAGAACATATCTGGGATTGGTTGGACTATTGTTAAAGGAAAATACCGGTCAACAAGGAATGATCAATGGGTCATTATTAATACCTAAAACTAATGCGTTCGCGATGATTTATTGAAACTAGCGTTAATCAGTAAAAAAATAAAAACAATATTTTTCGATGCGATCACTGAGTCTTGTACCGGCCATTTTTGCCTAAATATAATAACACCTCACTCCTGACATCTTCCGGCAGTGACATCATGGTGCGGTAAGCCTAGCGCCATTCTCCTCGCTTTATAAGCAAAATCAATAGGAACTGCTAGACACATCTGCAATTAACAACAATTATTTAAGATTTCGAGAGGACTTCACCACTGAAATTCGTGAGAACAATAGTTAAACTAACAATGCCCACGTGCATGGCCGTTGGATGCTGTAATACATCGGGTAAAAGTAAAAACAAAATGAATTTTCACTTCAAATTCATGATTCTCTACGGACGGGTTCGTCGTTGGATTGCCAACTTGAAGAGGGAGGGTTTGCCATCGAACTTTAGGCTTCGCCACTCTCGGCTTCGCATAGTGCACTTGTCCTCACCATCATGGATACTAGCGCGTTGTGATAAACACCAGATACAGTACTGGGACTTGCTCAACAGCCGATACCCCACTGTGACGTCACAAACCGGTAAGTGGCAGTAGTGTTCTTTGACAAACATGGATGTCTCCGGTAGAGAACATCCAAATGAAATCACTCTTAATTTGAAAACAAAGTATGTAATAATTTCATACTTAAAGTACTTCCAGAAGTTTGTATTCTGAATATGACCAGACTTTTCCTTTAACATACTAGGGGGAAAAAAACCTATGATGATGTATCTCTTCTCTGCCCATTGGTCAGTTCGGTTTGTCAAACCAACCTTCTGGGAATCCTTCAGAAACGTCCCTATAATCACTCAATAGCGTGATGTCGCCTCACAGGACTTTGTTGGTAGGGAAGAACTCTGTACCTCGATACCCACACCTAAACAAGTACGACTTTAGCTGTCAAAATAACACCTTTTCAAAGCGTTAACTCTAGGTCCCTCAACAGACAGGTGCAAATAAGCAGGCACCATTTCCGCAACCAATGTCTCATTTTGACAACTGACATTGTGACGACCTGTTACATTTGAAAAATCTCCTTCAGTGGACTGAACTTATTGGTTCTTTGAAGTTCCGGATATTTTAACACAGTTAGCATATCATCTTGTACTTGTGTTCCTTCTTCTTCATTCTCCATCCTTGTGAAGACCAATATGGTTCGATGTTGCAGAGATCTGGTGACTGACAGCTTGTTTTCTATAGATATCAGCGGTGACATTTCCATCTCTCTAATGTACACCAGGCTATCCATAAAAGACAGCCTTTTTTTCTCTGGCATACCCCCTCATAAACTTGATGTTGTTTACTGAGTTCATATGTTCAGTCATGGCTTCCTCTTCTTTTAGCTTGGATTTTGACCTGTGGTATTCTGATGTGTTGAGGAGCACCGTTTGCTGCTAAAATGGCGATGATTCGGTCTTTGCTGAGGGAACGTAGCACCTTTCCTTTCCTAGAATATGAGGTCAGAAAGAGGATTACATGTTGAGGTGCACAAATGAATTGACCTGATATCAGGTCAGGTCAGATTGGCTGAGATCTGAGACTGGCAGGTTCTACTGCCGACGTAATGCTGTTTTTCATGAATTAGAATAGAATAGAGTAGAATAGAATTCAACTTTATTGTCATTACACTGTCACAAGTACAAAGCAATGAAATGTAACTAGCATCTATCCAGAAGTGCTATACAGGATTATTTACATGTGCACAGAAACTATGTATGTATGGACTATAAATGGAATATATAAACAGAGTAATTGTAAGACGCTATAAAATAAATGAATATTGGAAGCCAAATACAGATTATACAGGCAGTTATGATATAGATTATATATGTATTAGCAGGGTTATAACAAAGGATAAATAATGACAGATAATAGCAGATAAAAGATTTACAGATTATATACAGCTATAGTTGAGAAGTACGTGTAAGTGGTGTTGGATCCATATGTTGTTGTGTTGGGGTGTGTGTAAGTCTTAATTTAAGATGTTTAAAAACGACCCTCATTTTTTGTTTGCAAACCTACAACAGACAGCAGACCTTTCTTTTATGTGTTAAGAAAACAACTAGTTTGTGTCCCATTTAAAGTATGGTGTCTTATTTATGGATGCGATGCAGTAATCAGGGTTTTACTGATTTATGCAGATTTCTGTTTCACCTTAATCTGACCCGCTGCTTTTAATTTTTTATTAATGACGTAAACATTCATACTTATTTATTGAAGGCTCTTAAAAGTAGCAAACATTGCTGCAGTTTTTGGAGAGAAGTAGTTTTGAATGTAAAGGAAAATGATGGTGCTGCTTTCCCATCATTGGTTCCTTAGTATTACTAACTCAGTGATTATACATGTAGAGGTCTTGATGGGCCCCAAAAGGTGTTTACAGATCAATAAAAACACAAAAGGAATGAGATTTTTTTTAACCTTCTGATCACCAGTTTTATTCGATCCCGGATTGGTGGATAATTCATGATGTTTGACGTTAACATTCCCTCCTCTCTCTTTGATTCCTTCAGGATGAAATTTCATTCAAATCCCACGCTGAAATATTTATACCCGCCGCCCTCCAACAGCATCCTCACAAATATAACACATGCCCTCATCGCTGTGCCAAAGTTTTATGTCCAAGTGAGTAAACACTGCTTCTCCTGTTTTCTCTTATCTTTCATCCAACACCTTGATATGCAAATGTCGAGAGGCTCGCTGCCTGCATCTGTCTGCTTCCAACCATGTGTTTTATTCATTTTACTTTACTTTTTAGGGAGTGGGGGGATTTGTTTAAAAAATTTGACTATAACATGGAATCTATTCTTCAGATTTCTGAGCACCATCCAAGCTCTTAAAGATCAAACAGCAAACATTTGCCTTTTATATCCCAATTGAGGGAGCGAGTATTAATAATAAACCATAAGTGGGAAGCATGAGTTATGGGTTTAACATTTCCCTGGGAGCAGAGCTGCTTCCTGCTTTGACATCTAGGTGGTGCTAGTGTGCTGCCGAGTTGCTCAGCTGAGCCTCAGGTATCTCTCTCCGGCTTCAATCCCACCTTGATCCCCGTATTTGTATGCAGAAGTCGGCCAATCTGTTTTACATACGGATCCAGCGTTACAGGCTGCCTGTTTGGGAGCAGCAGCGTGTTTATACAACCAAGACTGTGTTATGATTCCTCACACATGACTCTTCCTGTTCTAATGCATTTGCCATGTATTGAAACAGGTGCTCCATCTGATGAACAAGATGAATTTACCGTGTCCGTTTGGTCCCGTCACAGCAAGACCGCCCATGGTAAGATTCTGGACTCGGTTTGTAAATGCACAAACGTTAGAGATACTTCTACTGGATGTTAAAAAGAAACTAATTCAGCCTCTTAAACTAAAATTATTGTTTTAGTTTAAGAAAATAGATTATGGGCAATCAGATTTGAAGGAGATTTATATTTTTGACCATACATCTTCATGTCAAGGTCTGGACTTTGGGCCACTGTAACACATGAATCTGCTGTTATAAACCATGAGCTTTTAGCTCTGGTTGTGTATTCAGGAAGGTGAAAGCTTTCCTTGACTTTAGCAGCTTCTAACAGGATTCCTTCTGAGATTTTCCTTGTTGTTTTTCTTCATTCATCAGCTCTGACCAGCTTCCCTGCCTCTGCTGCTAAAAAATAACCCCCTCCCTCTTCCTCTGTCTCCCTCCATCCAGTATGATTCTGGCATCGCTATGTTCAACTATGTGGATGGTTAGTTCAGGCTGTTGTGCAGCAATGTTTACTGCACAACAGCCAAAAAAATGTTTGTTTGGCTCATTGCAGCTCCCCCAGTGCTGCCCTGAACCTCTTGTTTGATTATTTGGTTCATGCGTGACCAGGCTGTCACTTAAGGTGCACAAAGAGTCCAGTTGTATTCATAATGGACAGTAATCTTTAAGATGTCGTTGTATTAGACAGCTGTTAAAGTCTTAACTTTGTTTGTTTTTAGGGTTAAAATCCCAACCAGTACATTTCTGCTTAAATGCAGCTTCTGCTTATCATGTATTCAAAGTTCTCTTTAGGTACTTTCTGAATCTCCTCCCAAAACCAAAAAAAAAAACAAAAAAACAAACAAAACATTTTAGTTAAGTGGTTTCTATAAATTGCCTTAAAGTGTGAGAGTATGCAGGCGGAGTAGTATGTCCCTGTGTAGTCGTCTAATGGGCAGTAACCCATCCAAGTTTTTTTTTTTTTTTTTTTTATAAACTTAATTATTTACAATACACAACAATACAAAACTGCATTGTGTACATATCACAAAACAAAACCAATTGCCAGGGGGAGCATTAACAGAAAACAAAAGTATAATAAGAAATGACAAAGTAATCTTGTTTAAAGAAAAACAGTACCAAAGGTGACAAAAATACCAGATGTACGGAAGAGGATTAGGGCCACTGAAAAAAAAAAAGTTAACTGATTTTTAAATTTTATTTCAGTTTAACATGGTTGTTTTTCTCAGAATTTTGACTTTAATCTCAGAATTCTGACTGAATTC
>NW_015150564.1:994201-997513 GCF_000732505.1 Cyprinodon variegatus
TTGATATTTTTGACACAATAAAAGTACAAAAGTGTTGCCAAAATACTTTGGAATGATGACAAAACCAGAACAGATGATTTAAAGTCTTTTTTTCACAAATGATTCCCATCTTTAACCAGGTCACCTCTGAGCTCAAATCACAAGCTAAGATTTTCGACATATCCCGGAACTGTGAGCTTTCAACAATAAGGCCAGCTCTGTGGGACAAAAGGGAGGTGATGTGCAGCATTGATATCAGGAGTTTCTCCTTGCTAATCCCCTTTCAGGAAAGGGACTTTCAGTGAAAAACTCAGAGCCTTTATCTGGAAATACAAAATGAGTTAACAATTTGTTCTGTAGCTTGTGGCGCTAATTCCTACCAGTGTTTTAACCTTTTATGACTCATTACAACCACCTCTGTTTACATAAAAGCAGTGCTGGAACAGATTGTGGTTCCATACCCTTGTGAGCATCAGTTGAACAGTATCATACTTCAGATGGTGTGTTGCTGCAAAAATGATGACAATCAACACCAACTGCAATAATGGAAATGCAAGCCAGTGTAAACAAAGCCCTGACAAAACGAGGATGAGAAGCACAACGTTACCTGGGATTTTTAATAATAATTTACCTTTATTGACCTCATATTGGAGAAATTTACCTCTGCATTTAACTCATCCCCTTGGGGAGCAGCGGCTGCCATTTTTGGGTGCCCAGGGAGCAGTGTGGGGCTAAGGGTCTTTGCTCAGGGACCCAGAGTGGCAGTCTAACCATTAGGCCGCCACTCCCCTGAGCAGAAATGATTCATTTCACCTGATCAGCAAACATTAAGACAAAGAAAATGAGGCAAAAAAGTTCCTGCATCAAGTCAGTCAAGTTATTTCAGAGCTGGAATGAACAAATCAACAACAGAGGAAGGATAATATAGGATATAGAAGGATAATAGGATAATGGGACACAGTCAGCTTGGCTGTGAGTGAAATTGTGTCCGATGCAAAAGCAGGTGATTGAATATAGAACATTAAGAAGGAGGTGAAGATCTCAAGCATGTTTTATCACATATAAAATCAGGCTCTGTATTAATATGTAACGATGAACTGAAGATTTGTTTGTTAGCTTTGTACGGATGAAAAACCGGGTGTTCCACCCCCTTTGGTGAAGCATATTCCCCTTTTACGTCATTAAGCCTTTTATTAGATTTTTCGGGATAGCTGAATTTAGAATTCCCGCTCTGCCTTCCTGGTGCAAAATCAGTGCGAGGGGTAATCGCCAAACATAAGTGCCAGCTGTGTCAGAACCACCTAAGAAAAGAAAAAAAAATGGGTAAACCTGTAAAAACATGGAGCAGCTGACACAGCCTCCAGACTTAAACCCCATCGAGCTGGTTTGGGATGAACTGGAGAGAAGAGTGAAAACATGAAGAGAAACTTCTGCTGCTGATTTGGGAAAAACATTCTGAAGATTGTTTGATATTTATTGTTAAAAAATGTTGTTAGCTGTTATATCATCAAAAAAAAGCATAATAGTAAAACATTTTTAATGCATGATTCATTCAATGTAATGTCATTTTGGACCACAGAACTTGAACAAATAAATCTGAATCTGCCAGGTCCTATAAAAATCCTCCATCTCTTTGTTTTTTCTCCTCCTGATAAACCAGACCTGCTGCTGTTTGAGTTGAAGCTAATCCATACATCTTTTTTTGTTGCAGTTCGAGCTCTTGCCCCCCGCCCCACCCTTTCCCATGCCTCCCCCTTTCCCCCCCGACTATCCACCTTTACCAGAGGAGCAGTTGGAGCTGGCCAGTGAGGAAGAGTCAGAATATGAGAGTGAGGATGATGAGGATAAAGAGAGGTGAGGATCGAATCATCTTGAACTAAGTCAGACTCGTTGGTTTAGACATTTCATTTGCCTTAGATGAAGAAGGCTTGTTTTGTTTTCCCGGTTGGTCAATTCTTTCCCTTGTGCTTGTTTTATTTGTGAGGATTGTACGTTTGATGGGGCTGGTCAACCAAGCATGCAAGAGACCCTTGAGAGCAAAAACGGCTTCAAAAAGAAAGAAGCCAAAGATCAAGGATCTGCTCTACATTCCCAAACCAGACTCTCAGAGGTACACAGAAAGCACTCAGGCGTGTCACAATCCTCCAACAAGATTTATCCGGATACTTCATTCATAGCTCGGTTAAAGCCGAGGCCAAAAATCTCCAGACAATCAGTCTTTCTCCTAAAGACGGCCCCCGGTGTGGCTCAGCCACTTCTCCTTGCTCCATATTTTCACACACCTGCACATTCCTTCCCTGGAGAGCAGAGCACAGAGTTTGTTTCCAGACTATAAATACATCTCCTGGCCACATGTTTGTCTGACTGCAGAACATCTCAGATTAAGCAAAACTAAAAAAAAATTACAAAGCAACCATACATCATCCAGCTTTGCTGCGTGCTCAGTTTTTTTTTTTTTCTCTGTGGCCCTCAGTGCTCCGGTGCTGCAGCCCTCCGATGTGTTTGAGAACCCCAACCCTGCAGGGCCGAAAAAAATCGAGTTCCACATTTCAGTGCCAGAGGTGGCAGCTGTTGTGGAGGGAGGCGGGTCGGGCCAGCCTGATGCTGCTGGTGGCCAAGGTAAGGCTCTTTTTCTCATGTTTTAAACAAAACTTAATTGTGGTCAGAATTGAATAAAAAAACAGTGATTGTGACCCAGGGGAGAGGTTTGTATTCAGTGTCCAGACATATTGAGTTTACCTCAATAACTCCCATGGATAAAATCAAGGGATTCACTTCATTAAAAGATCTGCAGCTTCAGGTTGGGATTCCTTGTGTTCAACCTGAAATGAGACTGGTGAATTATTTATAGTAGAAATGGGTGCAGCTCTGAAGAACAAACAGAGCATAACAGAAGGAGGCGAATGTTGGTTACAGGTACAGTGTCTTTGAAAAACTCAAAACTTTCAGATTACAACCAAACTTCAGGTTAAAGGAAGTTCTTGTTTATTTGGGCCTTTTCATATAAAAGAAAATAAAAAATCTGAAAAAAGAAAAAATATATTTTTTGATCCACCTTAATTGAAATCCAGTGTTGCATAAGTGAGTAATTTTGGCCGGCATACAAAACATTGAATAGCAACAAGCTAAAATTGCACATCACCATTGTGGAACCTTGTGATGGCAACACCATGCAGTTGGCTGTTTTTTTTTGTTTTTTTTTTCCCTTTCCCTGTAACAATATGAAAATGAATCAGAGGATTGGAGCTAAATACAAGTCAGTCCTTAAGAAAACCTAAATGACCTAAATGAGAACTTGTGGCAAGACTTGAATGCCCCAGGAGAAAATGCAAA
>NW_015150564.1:998619-1026819 GCF_000732505.1 Cyprinodon variegatus
CCTTCCTTCCTTCCTTCCTTCCTTCCTTCCTTCCTTCCTTCCTTCCTTCCTTAAATCTACATACTCTATTCAATTGCAAGCATGAAGCAAAATGTGTAGCAACTCTATGTTGATTACCTTGTTTCAGTTGGTAAATTTTTATTAGTAAAAGGTTTTCAACCAGTAGAAATCATGTGATGAATTGTCTAACAAGGATTATATCACTCTCTGTAGTGACGAGTTTAAAAGGGTCTGCATCGTCTCCTGCGGAGGAGAGACATCGCAAGTCTCCAGTTTCTTTTCTTATGTGTTATTTCTTTTTTTTTAATCACATCAAGCCAAGAGATGATTTGTTGGCCCTGTTGACACAAGTTCAAGCCCCTGCTACAAGTGTTGTCAGAGCCAAGTGTTACACAGCGGTGCATCAAAGCAGAAACATTCAGCAGAAGGGTTTTTAACTATTATCTGTGTGAGCGAAAAGCCTTTGAGGGTACAATCTGTGTCTTTTGTCATCTGTGGGGTTCCCTGTTTGCCTTATCTGCTCTCTCTCTCTCTTTGGCTTCAGCTTCACCCCCCCTAAAAAAAATAAAATAGATCTCAAAGTCGTGTACAAAGGATTTCCTGGAGGCAGGGGAAAGATAAACTCTGACAGGTGGCTTCTTTGGATTAGTCTTGTTTTGGAGGATGTTGGTGGGGGGGGACAGATAAACAAGCTATTCAAATGAAAAGGGGAGGTGGGGGGGCTGATAAGGATGACTATAAGTTAGACAGCAGTGATCTAGTGTTTATCAAAAAAGCTCCAGAGTGTTCTGTGCTTCGACGCTCGCACACCTTATTGATATGACAAACCTTTTTCCTCTGCGGATTTGTAAAGGCTCGCTGCCCTTTTCTATCTGCCACGTGCGTCTGCATCCCCTCCCTGCAAAAAAAGATTTCTTCATGCCGCTACCTTTAAGGAAAAAAATGTTTTTCGTTTCTTGTTAATTTCTCTTTTGTTTTTTTTTTTACATACCAACAGCACAGTGATTTATTTTATGTCAGCATCTAAAATATGGGACTAATTGCGGCTTTTCCTTTCATAGCAGGTGAGATTGAGAGTGAAAGCACCCCCAGCAGCGGCAATCAGGAAGTGACATTGGCTGAGGGTTTTGGGAAGCTATACCCCAGCGCTCAAACCAACCAGCAGCAAGAAGAGAACAGCGACGACGAACAGGATCTCATGTCGGATGTCATCTCCAGGAGGGAGCTGGAGAAAGGCCGGTTGTCCAGAGACGGTAAAAACAGTGGCTGGTATTTATTTAATTTAACACGACAGAGCTTGAGCTATTTTCCAAAGAATGAGCAAAGTTGGTCCTGCTGAACTGGTTTCAAAAGCAGAGTTTAACAAGTTAATGTGGGGAGCTGATCAGAAAAGCATGCCACACTTTTCAGAGCTTTATTTAAAAAGATGTAAGATGGATATTTTTTTCTTCCAATTTCTACTTCCTGTTTCCGTTACTCCCATCCCCAGACGCTCTAGGAGTGTAAATAACGATTATTTATTCATGTGCTAATTAATTAAACCAGGGGAAACTAAAATGTTTCCACTTGTGGAATTCTAAGCATACAGCATATTGATAGACAAAAATATCTCTATTTTTTTCTTTTTTTTACCTTAATTGCAAATTGTTTACGTTTTTACAATTTTGGTGTAATTGCTGCTCAAGGTAGGTTGCTAGGTCAGCTAACGGCATCTCTATAGTCCAGTTAACAATTAATTGATTACTAAATTAGTTGATTATTATTTCAGTAATCGATTAATCACAATCCGTTTAATTGTTTCAGCCCTAGTTTGACCTCACAACATCGAGCAACAGGCTTGTTTCTAAACAAAACCCAACATGTTGTACGTCTTTAGGGTCAGGCGGTCCTAAAAAAAAAAGACCATTATCTTAATCGTAAGCCAGCCATCCACCACAAATGGCAATAATAATCTATGATCAAATTAGAAGTCGTAATTTTCACTTTTTACCTTGTTTTCGTCTTCTGGCATTTCTACAAGACATTCTGTCCTGTTATAAATGGGCTCATTTATGCCACAGAAAAGTAATGTCCACTTGTATTTCCCATAAAATAAATTACAGTGTTGTAAAAATCCTCCAAAGTTAATTTTTTTCCATGAAGAAGTAAAAATATAAGGATATGTCCAGCATATCTATTTTATATGGGCTTTTTCCATAATCTGTTGGCTCCCGAATCTAGCAGAATGGGTTGGAAGCATCCTTCATGTAAGGAAGCACACTTCTATAATCGTGGTGTTTCTGGACTGGCTAACTCAGTGACCGACCAAACTTTGGCATATTTTGTTAGCCAATAAGATGAGCTTTGCAATGCTTTGGCAAAGTGTAGGGGAGTCTGAAAAATAGTGTTTGTTTATGGACTTAAGGAGTGAGAGGAAAGGGGAAATATTTGGATATGCTCAAAAATTGAAAATATAAAAGAAAGTGTTTTAATGATAATCTATGCAAAGCTACACATAGACGTGTGTTTTATGGTCAAATTACTGTATCCACACTATAGAGCGCACCTCACTATAAGCCGCGGCCACTAAATTTTTTGAAATAACTGGAAGCGTGGATATATAAGCTGCACTGGGCTAAAAGACGCTGATATCTACTGAACTGTCTCCCATGAAACCTGTAGAGGGAGCTCTACATATACCCCCTAGAGTAGGGATAAAGAAGAATGCTAGCTCTCGTTAGCTTGTTGGCTCGCAGAAGTAAGAGCTTTTACTAAAAGATGGAGCTCTTTATTTCAGCTCTATAGGAGTTGAGCCCAGTCTCTTCATTGGTTCGGCAGCTTTAATGCGGGAAATAAAAGGCAAAATGTGTGAATTCGGGGCATTTGTTCTCCGTCGTACCTGCTGCTAGCATGTTTTAGTGCTAAATGAAAGTTAGCCCTTATTCTTTTATTTCCAACTTTGACTCCCCCCTCTGGAGGTTAGGAAAATTCCACAGAAAAGCCGCAACTTCTTATAAGCCGCATGGTTCAAAGCATTGGAAAAAAGTACGGGCTTGTAGTCCTGAAAATACAGTAGCCATAATATTCAAATAATCCCGTTTGGCACTTTTGGCCCCAATTTGGATCCATTGTGCTGAATGGTCCTTTTGCATACAAAAAGGGTCACAGTTCACAATGCTTATGACTAGAGCTCTGACATGTTTACACAGCTGTTGTCCACAATATCTGTAGTGAGTTGGAGAGGTCAACTAGGATTTATACCATAGATATGAAATTTTAAGGGAAAGCAATTTATTTATTTTTTTGGACATGTTTAAAGAAAAATCTCAAGTTTACAGAGTCTGTTCTCATAGCTCCAGAAACCAGAAGACTTTAGCTTTCAAATGAGATACATCACAAACATTTATAACAACATTTTATGTTATTTATGGGATTGATAATGTTATCATAATTATTTACTGGTCAATTGGCATTTGGGTATGCAGTACGTTTGTGCACAAGCTATAAAAAGGTGAGCGCTAAGGGGTTATTCACGTAAAAAACAGATAAATACATTACATTTTTGGGTGGTGACGTGCTGAAATGTGAAAGAGAACTCATCTAAAGCTATTGAAGACAGACAAAAAATAAAAAAATAAAACCAACGGGCAGCAAAATTCTTTAAAATCAATAAACATTAGCAGAAGCTGGAGGGATATGTCTACGTGCCCACAATGGCAATATCCCTCCTTTCATGTAGGTATTACAGAACAGCTGTAACGCTCTAATTTCCTCCTCACACTCTCTGTTTGGAGGTGACGCAACAAACCCAGGATGCTGTAGTTTGTTTGAAATGCATATTAGAATAATCTGGGAGTTATTCTCAGAGACATTGCACCTAATTAAAAAAAAAAAGTGAAAGCGGGGGGTGGGGGGAATCAAACGTAAAAACTAGAGACGGTTGAATCTCTCAGTGAAGGAGGAGCTGCTGGTGAAAGTTTAATATCAGCAAGAACTTCTCTTTTTTTTTTTGTTCTGTGAAAAGAAAAAAAGGTGAAGTTTCTTTGTATCTGTTGTGAGATGCTGGGAATGTGGTCAGCGGCGGCTCATTATTACCATTGTTAAATAACAGCTGCAAATCATCAACGCTTTACCTGTCTGGAAAACATTTCCAGCCTCCAGGCAGAGAAGAGACAAATGAAACCACCCAGACCTATAGATTCAGGCACTGCAGAGCTCAGGCCTCCGTCCCACATTTAATAAAACATTGAGCGTTTGAGATGCAGTGACTTTGAATTGGGCAGCTCTGTGATCCTTTATACACGTTTTTTTTTTTTCATTCACCTTGCATCAATTTTTTTTCCCTCTCTCCTCAGAGATTAAAAGGATGTCTGTTTTTAAAAATTATGAAGCTGGTGAGCCGACCTGCAGATTGTACGTGAAAAACATCGCAAAGCAAGTGGAGGAGAAGGTAGGTCCAGCTGTTGTGTTTTGACCCACTTTCATAGTTATTCCAAATCTGAACATCTGTTTTTGTTTTGTTTTTTTTGGCCAAACACCCACCAATATACATTTTGTTATACCAAAGCCGGTTAATTTCATTTCTTGCAAGAAAAAATCTAAATGCTGCTGATTTTTGTTTGACAAAATGACTTTAGTGCTGATTGTCTTTGATTCTTCCAGGACCTGCGCTACATCTATGGGAGATACATCAACCCGTCATCCGAGGCCGAGAGAAACATGTATGTAAACATTTAAGATTTATTTCTCATGCGCCATTGCACCCAGTTTTTCTCCTCTTTGAGCTATTTTTGTCTCCGGCAATTATTCAGTTCCTCCTGAGAGCTTCCTGTAATTTGTGCTGACTGTGGCGTGCGTTTTTAATAAGTACCAATACCAAGATCATGAGGGACATTTTGATGTTGTTGCATCAGCACTATCTCATATAGACGTGGCCAGACTCCTGTGAGAAACGAGAACAAGACGAGGATCAGGTTTGCTTTTACTAACCTTTGGTTTATATATTATTTATTATACATTATTTCCTTTAGGTAGGAAAAAGAAAAACATAGTAAATCAATCAGATTCACAAACAAACTAATTAAATAAATATGAATATCTTTATTAAAGTTAAATTAAACTATTACTAAAAAAAATATTTTTTTTTAATTTAAACACGATTTTGAAATGTTTAAGAATATACACTTATATAATACTAAATAATCATTTATATCATAATTTCATGGTTTCTCTGTGACAGTGCACATCACTTAAACTTTCACTCAATAAATTGACTATGCACTGCAAAAGCTATTTAAGAATAAGTGAATTTTTCTTAAAATAAGTGTATTTACTCTTAATTCGAGTCGGTAAATAAGATGATTTGCCATTGGAGTGAGTATTTTTACTCTTAAAGTAAGATAATTAGATATTACAGATTTGAAATATGAAATATTGTTAAAGTGTCTTAACTTACCTGCTCAATTCAAGATAAAATGCACTTTAAAAAAAAATAAAAAAAATAAAACTGACTTATTTAGATTTCAGTTTTTTGCACTGTGATTGGATAAAATGTAGAACTCGTCAGATTTTTGCAGTCCAATCACCTTAGACTGTAGCAGAAGTTCTTAATCCTGGTACTTGGACCTGCCACAATAACAAATTTTGCTGAAGGATTAATTGTCTCAAAAATTATTGTGATAAACGATAATATTGTTTTACAACCTTTTTACACTGATTTAATGGAAATGACATAATAATGCATGCATTTTCCTGCCAAAGATAAACACACTTTATTTTCAACAGAACACTTAACATTGGAACTGGTTAACAAAATAAAAAGAGAAATAAAAATCAAATGGACTCTCAGTCTCTGTTAACTAAAAATACACTTGAATAAAAACTAAACACAAGATAAAACCACAGTGGAAATAAAAAACTCAATGCCAGCTTTTCAACAATATTAAATGGGAGCATCTCTTTAGCAATTAAAGGAACTAAAATGAGGAAGAGGAGGGGTCAGTGGATAGCACTGGAGTTAAGCCTTTTCATCCAGGGTCAACAGTAGAAAGAGAAAAACATAGGCAGAGACGATATAGCCGATAAATTAAATGACGTGGATAGTTTTTATTTATCGTGCGATTAATTGATTTATTGATTATCGCGACAGGCCTACTGGTACTCAGGTGCCTCTGCTAGGCACACTAGATTTCCCCTCACCGCCACACACCTGATATATCAAAGGCTGTGTGCGATTTAATCGGCTGCATCTTCCAAGGACCCGCTCCACCTTGATTGGGTCCCTCAGAGGTAGTGGAAGTAGATTCAAACAGGTCCAGCATTATCTGGCTGTCACTGCTAAACTTCTAACTACTGTTCTGTGTGCAAATTTTTATTTCTGAGGAGTTTCCGCAGCAGTACTGTCATGGCAGATATCAGATCTATAGCCCCCGCACTGCAAAGATATTGGCATCTGTACTGAAATATCAGCCAAACCCATTTACACAGATAAGACCTTTCAATAAACCAACACACCACATATGTGACTCAATAACCATTTCAATTAACTATCTTCATTAATTTAAGACCAAAATATTCACATACTTGCATTTTATTAAACTGCACTTCCAGTATTCATCACTGTTTTGCGCCATTTCCCTTTTTCCTCTGAGCACAGAGCTGTCGGCCTGCTTGGATTTGCAATGAATCATGGGATACCCAAAGCTATGGAGGATCCCCTGGTCCTGATCCAAAAGGCAAAAAGAAGGCTACATTTGTCAGCCATGAATCTGGTCTTCATTGGACGTAGCTGCTGAATTCACACACAGCACATAACTGACAGGCTTCTGCAACACCTGAAGATCTGCTTAGGAGCTCATCTCAGAGTATTAGATTATTGTTAAAAAAATGTTGCAAAAAAAAAAATATGATTGCGTCAAATCTTAATTAGCTAATTGAGAACCGTGGAAAAGGTTTCCCTGGCCTCTAAATGGTCATTTAGTCTGGGTCTGTATCCAACACTCAAGAGAAAGACTGCTGACTTTTCCTAGAAAATTGAGTGGAGGGAACACAATGAGCTGGATCACATGCATCAGCAGCAAGGAAGGTTTGGTTAGACTAAGGATGCATATCAAGAACCGCTATACTCAGGTGAGGGCTCCACATAAACAGGATTAGGTTTCTGCTAAGTCTTTTAAAGTCCTGATTTCAGAGGAAAGAAAGGCTTTAATGGGAAGATTCTACAGTGAGGGAGGACTTTCCATGTCATTGGGTTAAGTGACTGGTTTGGCCTGAACCTCACGAAGATCTGAAGGCCGCTTTCAAGGCAAAACCTCAGCAGAACTAGAGGCTGGTCGTCTGTATGCCGCGCTGCATTGATGCAGCAAATCCTGATATATAAATAATAATGTGATCATTTATTTATTACAAAGGGTTACATTTGACCTACCACAGATGATATTAAAGCTCTACTTTTTTTAATTTGACAGGTCATCTTCTACCCTGAGAAGTCAAAGAAGTGACAACAATCAATGCAAAATGAGATGTTTATTAAAGTAGATTGGGTGTGATATTAGGCGGAGTGTTTATTTTACCGAAAGCTTGTTGTCAGCTGTGATTCCCAGGATTTACTGAGGTGGAAGTGTGTTTTTATGAACTGCTTCCAGAGAAAAAAGCCTGAAAGGACACACGCCCATCAGCTGCAGATCCTGAACTGAATGCTAAATAAACTTTAAAGCCTCCAGTTGCTTGTCTTCGGTAGAAATCAATTGTTGGGATTTAAAGCCCGCAGGTTGTTGGGCATCGCAGACCCATTGGGTTTTATGTGCTCACAGAAGCAGATAACATTTTCCCCGTGTCACAGCGAATGTGGCGCGGCATGTCGCTGAGCCGGACGGGCCACAGACGCGGCGCGATAATGATGTGTCCCCGCTTTTGCTTTGTTCCCCAGGTTTGACATTGTGTTAATGAAGGAGGGACGGATGAAAGGCCAGGCCTTCATAGGACTCCCAAACGAGCTGAGCGCAGAAAAAGCCCTGCGGGAAACCAACGGCTTCGTTCTACACGACAAACCCCTCGTCGTCGTATCCTTTTATCCCCCTCTCGCAGGATGAAACGAGAACAGGGGCTTTTTAAAAGGAGTGTAACTGCAGGCTTTGTGTTTTGGTAAAGGTTTAATTAGTTTTTGTTGTGAAGGCATGCAGACACACCAAAAAAAAAAAAAAAAAACACATTCTGTTTGATGTCAAAAGGTTTAGATGCAGTTCGAATCCACCCCATTTTCACCAGTGGGGGAAAAAAAGAGCAAATGAGAGCATGTTTTACATGTGGCCCAGGTAAAAAGAAAACAGTTGATCATAGTTAGTGTGTTTATCAAAACATCCCAGGGAACAGGTGAAGTATTTTGGTTTATTAAGTGAACCCTCCCCTTCACAGATGTGTTTTTGCTGTTACCCTGGATGCTTTCAGGAGGGTGAGGACTGATTCTGGAAGCTTTGAACCACCACCTGCTCTTCCTGCTTTCTCAAAGCTAATTATGCATCAACTTTTGAACCTGCCGCACGAAGCAAGGCTTCTGATTCTAATGCTCTTTATTTGCAGCATGTTAGTTATTTCCTCAAAGTTGAAGGGGTTTGTCGTTCTAAATCTAAAACCTGGGTTATTGTAAGAAGGAATGCAGGGCTCACATTGATCGAGAAAGTTTTCCACATAATTCAGCTTATTTTGTTTGGATTTTATGAGTTAAGCTAGCTTAAACTTTTTCCTACTTGTCAATTGGTAGAAAAGGAATCACGGTTTTCCGGCTGTTCTTGCAGGTAAAAGCTTTCCACAATTTGTTACTAGGTGTCTGCACTGCTAGGGCTGGTTTTATCCAGGGTAAAGAGAGATGGATAGAGATGCATGCCACATAATTTGGGTGTTTCCCTCAATTTCATATTCATTCACTTTATTATTTGGCCTCTCACATACGTAGGTTTCCTTTGAATTTTGTAATGAAAATTTGAAAAGCTTCATAAAACTTGAATCCGTTATCAAGTTGGTGTATTTCTGTTTAGCTGTCCTGCATTTCAGTTTAAAAAACATAGTTAATATCTAACCAAAATGTACAAACCAGCAGATTATTGAAATGTTATATTTGAAAAATAGGCTAATAATGTCATTTTCTTTCATTTGGGTTTTATTTGAACTTGAAACCATGTCCTGTAACCAAGAGCGTTTAGTGTTAAATTTGGTTGAAATAGATAAAATCCTTAAAATAGATCGATAGATAAAACTTTTAAATCTTTCTCTCATCTAAATCACTCATTTGTGACTTATATGAGGTGGAACTGCGATGATAAACTCCTTATTGTATCTAAGCCAATCATCTTTATTTGCTCTGTTTTGAGTTAAGTCATAGAGCAGCTTTTTTTAGTTCTGTCTCACCCCCCCACCTTCATGGCACAGAGATAACTTTATCTTTTACCGAAGGAGAACTTTAAATTCTAAATTAATTTAAAAAATTTAACAACGGAAGACTTTCCTATCAAGCTTTACATGTTCTAACCGAGTCTGACCCAGACAGAACCTTCAGAACTTCCCCTTCAATTGAATTCATCACTATACTGCAACTTAATTGTTTCAAAGGCATGATAGAGAAAACTGATTGGATGAAACAATATGAACCAAAGACAATATAAATGTATTTAAAAAGCACTGAAGAGACTAAATTGAACTCCTCTGCGTTGCTGAGACTCCAAATAAGAACAAAATGAATTTAAGGGCTAAAAATAATTGGATTTTACTGTGAACACTTTCTACTAGAAATCATAGCGCTAATAAAATTAGAAATACTCTGAAGTAATCTAAAAATACAAATTGGAATCATCAAAGTGGTAAATTTTGTATTTATATCGAGCTTTAGTCATACTGACCACTCAGAGCTTCACTTTCACCACATTTAGCCACTCGTTCTTTTAAACACTGACACAAATAAGTACACAGATTGGTAGTTAACTTGACCCTACATGCATTACCAAGATAAAGTGGCTGGAAGTGAAACAAAAACTTGAGACGCACCGATCCAATTTTTTTCCAATTCAATACCGATACCGATCTGGTTCAACTGTCTAATGAATGAACCTTATGCTGTATCTTGCTATGTAAGTTAAGGATTTAGCCTTGATATAAACATTGTTTGAAAAAGGAAAAATAATTAGCACAGATATAAATATACTTCATATTATTTATTAACAAATAAGCAGCAGAAGAAATAAATTAATATTAAGATTTGAAGACAACTACTCTTCGCTCTTTAAGAGCTGATTTATACTATACTAGAAACCAGGTCCTCTGCATGTGTGTCGCAGTGAACGCAAATGTGCGTCCGCTCCTGCCGCAGACACTCTGCTGCACCTCTCCAAAATTGTAGGTGACCGCAGACAGGAGGCCTCTGATTGGTCAAATCTACATCCGCTCTACACTATGCGTATTTCCTGTTTGGTACTGTTTGTATGACCAGCATTGTGGAAAACGACTCATGAAGATGGACCAGCTAGAAGGAGAAGGTGCGAGAACACTGGGACCCTTTCCACCTGGATCTCCGCTCTTTTTCACCCTCATGTTCCTCCGTTGTTGCACACTTGCCCCCACTTCCTCACCACCTCGGCCATATCTAGACCCACAGCTAGTTTGTGATTGTCCCTCTTGCCTTGTGGCGTGGAATAACATAGCGCAGACCATGCTTCAATATGGGGAATAAAACAAAAATATCTGCGACAAGCTCACTGCGACACACTGCTGTGGGAGGATAAGCAGCCCTTAAGCCTCAATATCTCTTATATCATGACAGTTTAACCCAGATTTAAGTTTTTTACAATAAGTTTTCTAAAACATTTTAGCTACATTTTATTTAATGGTCAAATTTTCTAGATTGTTTAGGGTTATTTGTAGTAATGTGTAAAAGTACTGGGCATGTTTTAAAAGATTGGTTCGAATTTTACCTCACAAGGACATCTGAAGGTCAATGAGTGTTTGTAATGCTGAGGATAACCAGTATAATTCCCTCTAATAGTTTATTGAAAGCTCAGCTGGAAACCGTCCAGTCACCCTGATGCAAAACCCCCCACCTGATATACTGGTAGATTAAATTGTTAGGTTTATCATCAGTTTAAAGTTTTTTCCAAATCCTTTCATTTTTATTTAACCTGTCATAGAGGTGGCAGCGTTATTAATCTGTGCAGTTGTCAGAGGTTGTTACAGTGCAACCGATGCAGCTTAAGAAAACAAGAAGTACGAGCTCTCATAAGGTCAGTGTTGGCCACTGGTCTTCTGACCTTCTGTGGAAACAGCTGCTACCGTTTCCTCGAATAAAATTAATAGGAGTCACGAGGGAAAGAGCTCCAAGCTGTATCGTGCAAGCTTGTCTAGAGCACAAGTTCTTGGTTCTGTTTGATATCAAAGCTGCAGCTGCATGAAACTGACACCCCAGGTTTTCTACTTATTGTTTTAAATATACTAAAGCTTTTCACTTCTTAAATGTGACCTAAAAAAAATTAGCTTTCATATTTCTGAAACAAATGATAATTTTTACTGCAAAAACTTGCACTAACACGTTTTTTCACGTTGGTGGGGTGTTGCCTTCAAGCACCTCAGACCTGTTACTGGAAAGCATGTCACTTTTTAAAGGAAGTTCGCTAACTTTAGTCACACACCTGTTGATGCACAGAGTATCATACAGATTAAAGGAACTTTTGATGGACCTTAACTATAAATTCACAGCAATTTGCAAGATCTGCGAGACCAAAACCAAATAACACCGACAGCAAGAAGGGTCCAAAGCAACGGTGAAACCAGCAGGTGAGAAACACTCCAAAGCCTTTAAATACTCATCCTCATAAGAGCAATAAAAATGGACAATATATCCTGATTAAACACTTATCTTTTCATATATATCAGATGTTTAAATTTGTTTTTACACTTTATCTATTTAAGATACCAAGGCTTGATAATGTGGCTCTGGAGAAGCATTTGTATCCTTACTCTGACATATCCTTTGGAGGAGAAATACCTCTGTAGAAAAAATGGACAGTTTTATCCTAGTCAGTACTACACAGCTGGACCTTCAAAATGTCCAGCTGTTTACATTTAAACATCTAAAGTGACTAAAAAATGTTGTTTTTCTGTAGCCAATTTTTCTGCTGTCTGTTGTTTTTGTTATTTCTTACTGATTGTTTTCCTTTTTTAACTGAATAGGTGCTGCTCATCAGAGGCTGTCTTCTTCTTCTTCTCTTACATTATTAAATAAAATATTTTCTCCAAGTGTCTGTCTGTCTGTCATGTTTTCATCTGATTACCGCCTCAGGCACACATCTCAGGTTGCGTGAAGCATCATAACCGAGCATCTTTAGTTCCAAAATATAAAGTCTTGTCAGCTGAGTAAATGCAAAGCGGGGAAGGTATATAAGATCTAAATGGGCTCTGCAGCAGATGGTAGATGTCAATACGGTGTGTGGAGGGGGGGAGGAGCACTACTGAATAGACGGCGAACAAAACAAACAGCCTGCAGTCTGCAGGAAATTGCTGGGATTTGGTAAACTTACCTTTACAGTCCTTGGCATCATTTTTCTGATTACAAAGAAAAGCCTTAGAAATACAACAGGCTGGGTCTTAACGGTGTAGCTCTCTGAAAGGTGTGCTGGGTGTAATGCAATTGAATGGTAAACAAGTCAAAAGTTCATATATTTAAGTCTTTATAAACGCAACATTCAATATAATTAATTTGGATTATTTTGTGGTGGACCTACATAGTTTTGCATAACTCTTTGCAGACCTTTGGTCCCTCAACAAGCTGAAATGACACCAATGTTGTGCAAAAGCATGGAAACAGAAAGTATGCAGCTAGGTATTTTGTTTAAAGGTGGATGGAGCATCATGTTTTTAACAAAACGAGGACCATTTTCTGTGCAGATTTCAGCTCCTTCCTTGTTGAAAGCTTCCAATCAGTCTACATTTTGCTTATTTTTCCTCCCATCAGACAAAATTTTAGTTTTCTTACTCTTGTGTTTCTGGTCTTTTCTGACACATCTTAACATCTTGTTTTTGGAAATCTTTGGGATTTACTGGGCCGGACAATACCCTGGTGTGCAGCGTCATGGCCAGAGATTTTTGGCCTGAATCACCATCAGTAACTGACTAATGGAGCCTATAGAGTACATAGATTTATTTGTTCATTTATTTTTCAGGGACCGCACACATTAATGAACATTTCTGTACATGTGTCAGTATATACAAATGAAAGCTCACTTTACATGTGTGGCAATTGGAAGGGCATGCATGGAAAAGAAGAAAAAAAAAACATTTAACTTGTGCAATGCTCCTTTTAACAGCACTGAGTAACTTTCAAGCGGTGCATCCCAGCATCTACAGCAGTGGCCCCAACCTTTAAAGTCAGACAATGTTTTCAGGGACCGGCCTGCAGCTGTAGTACTCTCTGGTCGCTATAGTAACACTAAACATATCTTTAAAATAAGCCACAGTGCATAAAAACAGCCTACTAACTACTCACGATAGCAGTGAATCAGTGGAAGCCTTAACCTTGTTTAGCTGCACTGAGACGTTGGAAGTTTACAGTGGGAGATATCATGCGACCAATGGTGACATGACATGGCCGACATACTTCAGAAATTAGTTATAGGCAGATGTAACGGGGAGAATTCAGTCATTTTTCAAAATAAAACGCAGTTTATATTCAGAAAATGAATCCGTCTGGAATAATGAAAGTTATTCCAGACAGAATATTTTCAATGTTGCATTGTTGTAAAATGGAACTGCCCTCCATGTGCCCTGCACTTCACAGCTACAACACAGTTACTATCAAAACAGCTAGGTACTCTAAAACTTTGATGTGTTTTTTGTGAATCACACTCTAAAAATTAAACCATTGTTGTTTGTGGGGGGTTTTTCATTCATGTCCATTATTTACGGTTCATAATTGAATATAAACAGATACATGGGACTGAAACTGTTAATAAATGGAAAATTGTCACTTCTAATTTTTTAACTTATGCTGCAACACTAGTTTAAACCAGACATTTATTTATTCTATCAAAACCACAAAGTTGACAATTGTGTGTTTTTGCTAAACATAGTTTTTTCACTAAGTAAAGGTTGAAATACAAGTTTTTTTTTGCATAAAAAAAAATGGCTTTTCACAACTAAAAATACAAAGTAGAGTTTTGTGTAACTTTTTTTGTTTTGCGCATCATTCAGTGCAGTTCATCAGGTTCCGGCCCTGGCTGTGAGCTCTGCCTGCCTCTGGTTAAAACCTAGGCACACGCAGGCTTATCAATCACATGTGCTCGTCTGCTCCGACCTGCAGCTCATACTTCAACGCCACCGTCAGGGGAGAAGTTCCCATCTGTGCCCTACTTTGCCCGCCATCCCAACGATGACAAATGTGCCACCCGCCGTGGAAATATTGAGAGTTACCAGGACATTTATCAGGTAGCATTTGAGCAATATGAAAGATAACCTTTTGTAAGTGGACACAGATAAAGATGTATGTGCTGCCTCGGCTTTGCACAGGCTTCATTTCAGCCTAATACTGCAACTCAGCCAGGAGTAATATCATGATAATATGTTTCATATTTCGGATTCAACCAGGTGTGCAGTCTGTTTGCTAGATGGACTTTGGGGGTTGGACTGCTGAATACATATGCTCACTTTCTTAAATTCATTATTGCAGCCTTCAGGTCTTTGATGAAGATCAGTTTTAGCTTTAAAATTGCTTGTTTTGTGTGAAAACTGAGTAACATGTTCACTAGATTTGAGACAACACTCCTCAGCCCATAAACATTCTCGAAATACTCTTAAAGCAATTGTTTTGTCGCTCTTAACCTGAGGGAGGCTTCTTCTGCTAAATCTACTATTCTAGTTTCACAGATTTTACAACTTTTTTTTCTTAGCGCTTCATTTATCATTATATCATACCACTGTATGCTGTAACAGAAGAGTCTGCAACAGTTAATTGAAATTGGCTTTAAGATAATTAAATATGCCTTTCTCCTCTTTTCTGAAACCTTTTCTCAAATTAAAGTCTTTGAATTTCTATAGCTTTTTATTTTTGTGTTTAGTTGAGCTGTGTGAAAACCTCTAATACAGTTATTTAAAAAAAAATATATATACTTCTAATAGTGTTCAAAGTTTCTGTATCAGGATCATACAAATTGTTCTATTCTAAATTATTTTTTTTTTCAGTTTTAAAGCAGCATACAGGCAACGAAGAGTCAAGTGTTGTTTTTTTATTGCCGAACAAATCCTAACTATACCTCACACAGTACTTCAAAACATTTAAAATAATGGACATTTTTGAATTAATACTTTATTTGATGACTTGAAAAGTGTTACAGATGTGTTAGCATCTGTATTCTTAAAGAATATTTACATTGGATCCCTTGTGATCATGCCATGGACATTCCAAAGTTTGAAAATAAATGAATAAATGAAAGTCTGAACCTTAAAATACAGACATCACAGAAACACTACATTTTCACCAGGTGTTTGTAACAACCCAAGTTATCTTTATATTAGGGATGAAACAATTGGAATAATTGTGATTAATCAATTATTGAAATAATCATTGACTAATTTAGTAATCGTTAATCGTTTCCTGAAGTATGGAGACTCTAAAACGTGCCTGAGCAATCCAATTATTGCAGAAATTATACCAATATTGTAAAAAAGATATAAAACATTTGCATTTAAGATTGAAAATTAAATTCTTCTGTCCATACGTTCTATCCAGAACTCCTCAAGTGGAAAAGTTTGAGTTTCATATGGTTTAATTTCATAAAGTCTTCTTGAAAAACAAATACATAGATGAATCGATTTGCTAAATAATTGTTAGTTGCAGCCCTGCTATACGTAGAAAGAAACCAAAATGACATTTTGTGTTATATTGAGAAATTACACATTCTTACTTAGGTGATTGGCTGGGCTTTATTTTCTTTCTCTGAAGCCAGTTGAGAGTTTCCTTCCCTCTACATTTGGGATCATTGTCTTAACTGCTCAAATATCCACCGTGTTTTCATAATCAATCTGGTGACTGTCAGCAGATTTTTTTCTTGGATATTTTTTTTCCATTCATCCTGATCTCAGTTAAAAAGCCCCACACCACGACGGTTCCTCCTCTAAACTTCCCTGTGGGGTTTTCGGGCACTGCCTTTCAACCTGCAAACATGATGTTTGTTATGCAGTTTTGCTCTCGTCTTAACAGACTATGTTCTCCCAGTATTTTAAGTTTTCACATAGCTTTTTTTTTCTTTAGAAAGTGATTCTTCCATGGTGAGCGTGCATACCGGTCATGGCCACTGAGTGAATTGCTAAATGTTTTCTTTAGAACAACTGAACCTGCAAATTCCAGGTCTTTTTAAAGCTCTACAATCTGTCATTGGATCTTGGGCAACTCTTCTGACAACTTTTTTACACTCCCCTGTCAGAAGTCTCGCTAGTAGCGCATGGCCATGACTGGCTAACTTTGTTCTTTCACATTTGCAAGGCTCCAATAATGCCCATTGCAACATTCAGAAGTTTATAAATCCTTCTGTAACCCATGCCATCAGTGCCATCATTTTTTTAAGGTCTTGAGAGATGTTTTTTTATACCCATCATGTGAAAACCTTTGGAATGACACAACTTTTTATTAGTTTAGACTGAAGCAGTTGGTATTCATTAACTGTGACATTGGGCAGCTTTCTGACCACTGATCGATTTCAGCCAATTTCTTCTGTGACTTACTCCCAGCCTCTCCAGTATAACCAGCATCACCACAAAGCTGCTAATCAACTCGTTAACTCAATCCAACTTTAACTGATCATGAAACTGCAAACGCGCACATATAAATGGGCGGGTTCAAGGTCGCAGACCGATAGCAATCATGAGCACAGAAGGGAGAATGACTTACTTCTTCTGTGAGGAACAAAAGCTCATCCTACAGAAATATAAAGAGGACAAAAGTCTCATTGAAAAGTCAGAGGGGTTAGTGGGATTAAAAAGATGCCAAATGCCTTGGCAAAGGATTGCTGACTGAGTTACACATCATTGTCATTTAATAAAGTCTTCATCCCAACCACTGTACTGAATATTAATCCCGTGTACAAAAGTTAGTCTAATCCCCCAGATTTAACTTTCTAAGGAGTGAAAAGGACTTGGAAGCAAATAAGAAATCAAACTATTTTAAAATATTTTCATATCGTTAGCTGCACTTTTTGATTCAATTATATTTGGGCTATAATAAAGCTAGAAGCCGATGCCGCGTCCATTCATCCATTTTCCGTCACGCTTATACCCAGCGGGGTCGAGAGTGGGGGCTGGTGCCTATCTCCAGCTGTCTATGGGCAAATGACAGGGTCCACCCTGGACAGGTCGCCATTCTATCGCAGGCTGATGCCACAATCGCTTTTTATTATTATTAATGGTTAATCTGAATAGTCCAATTTTTACATTCAACAGCCTGATTTTTTCTATGAGGCCAAGAATATGAAATTTTAATGAAATCCAGGTATTGACTCACATGCAACAGCATAAAGTCCTTCTTTTAAACAATGTTCAGGAAGTTGGCCAGTAGAGATGATGAATTAATTCACCAACTGCATCAGAGCACTGGACACTTGATGGACAGCTTGACAGACTATTTTTCCCCGAGCCCCTCCGCATCCCCGATGTTATAGATGAAGTTGCTGATTACGTAAATTCACATGGCAATTCATGCAGTCTGTGATACCGTGAGGATCGCACTCCTGCGGGTCCCACAGCCAAAAGCCAGTCTAGCCGTAAACACCTTTATCACTCATAGTGCCATATGGATCCAAAGGGTCTGCTAACAGTTTTCCAACACCATTGTCACCCCAGATCACTGGGCCACAAAGAGAACATACTTAGGGAATTTCCGCCACCAACTGAGAAGGCCTGCAGGAGCCCGACCCCTGAGGGGCCAAACCCCAATGGGGCCCAGCCCCTGAGAGGCCTGACCCCAGAGCACATAGTGCCAAGGTCCCAGAGCAGTGAGCAGCCAAACCCCCATCCCCAGGGGGAGCAGAGAGAACAGAGGTGTGAAGGACTCCATCCAGCCCCCCTCCTGCTCGAATGTAGTGTTGTTGCCTGTTGGACTACTGTGTATCTAAAACAAGAGCATTCCAACAACCACAGGTGGGCATGAGCATCGCAAGCAAAGCCAGAAAGGTGGAGTATTTTCTAGGATTCAGATCAATCCTGGAAGCTAGCCTGCCCCGGGGCAGGTTTGCTGTTCAGAATACGTTACCATGGTGACTGGCCTCACTAAAAATGAACCCAGCTTCGTGGTTCCGGAAAGTTATGTTTAAACCTGAAGTTTTGTCATATTTAGTGTTGCAGCCTTCCAATATTTTAAAATTATTTATTGTTTGTGAAAACTGAGTGACCTGTTTACAAAATTTGCGACATCGGCATTCCATTAAAGACAATTTTTTTGTCCCTCTTAACCCAGGGGGGCTCTTTCTGAGATAGATATGGTTTGGAAGCGATGTGACCTTTTAGTTTGACCAATTTTAACACGGTTATATCTCAGCGCTTCCTTAATCATTGTATCATGTCAGGGTATTTTGTCACAGGAAAGTCAGCAACAAATCATTTCAATTCTCAAATTCATTGACTTTATTTTATATAGTTTTTGGTATTATTACTTCATGCTGTCCTATAGCAAACAGGAAAATATTTAATGTAATCAATTGTTTTAAAATATAAATAATTTCTAAAATACTATTTCTTTGAATCCTGTTTAGATTTAATCTTGGCCATAAATAGCTAAAAAGTGAAGTAGAAATGGAAAGGTTAATAAAAAATAATGATACTCTTTAAGGTCCTATCTATGTATATATATATATATATATATTATATATATATTTTTTTTTCTGCCTAACTGATTGTCCTTATCTACTCTGACAGGTGACTACTTTTCCAACTGTGTTTTCTTTTTGTATTACTTTGTCTTCTGAGGAATTTCTTATCTCTTGTGTCTTTTTGTTTTTAATAGTCATTTTGTATACACAGGGTGTATACAAAACGAACCTTCGTTTTGTACAGCTCTCATGACATTTCCATATGTTAAAGAGCTGCAGTGATCAAATGTAAACATTGGGAGGAAAAAAGTTGTGCAAAAAAACGCATGACATGATTTCGTTTTTTCCAACATTCAGCTGTCTGATGGTGGTGGGAAAGAAACTATTTTAGAATCTGCTAGACCTGCATCGAATGTGTTGAAGCCTCTTCCCCAAGGGTAGCAGGGAGAACAGTCCATGGTGGGGGTGTGAGGGGTCACTGATGATGATACGGGCTTGGGACATGCAGCACTGGGATGAAATGTCTTTTAGGAAGGGAAGAGGAGCCCTGATGATCTTCTCTGCTGTTCTCCCTACCCTCTTCACCTTCTTCCAGTCTGAGGCTCTGCAGCCTCCACATAACACAGTGAGACAGCTGGTCAGAACGCCCTCTATGGTGCTTCTGTAGAAGGTGGGGAGGATGGGTGGGGGCAGGTGGTCTCTCCTCATCTTCCGCAGGAAGTAGATGCGCTTTGCACCCTTTTGACCAGTGAGGTGGTGTTTACAGTCCAGGTGAGGTTGTCTGTGATGTTCACCCCCAGGAATTTGGTGCTATTGACCTCTACAGCTGGGCTGTTGATGACCAGTGGAGCGTGGTTAGGCTGGTTCTTCCTGAAGTCGACGATGATCTCCTTCGTCTTNTATATATATATATTTGATTGTCCTTATCTACTCTGAGAGGTGACTATTTTTCCAACTGTGTTTTCTTTTTGTATTACTTTGTCTTCTGAGGAATTTCTTATCTCTTGTGTCTTTTTGTTTTTAATTAGACTTAGACCAACTTTTTAGTCATTTTGTATACACAGAGTGTATACAAAACGAAACTTCGTTCTGTACAGCTCTCATGACAGAACAGTCCATGGTGGGGGTGTGAAGGATCACTGATGATGATACGGGCTCGGGACACGCAGCGCTGAGATGAAATGTCTTTTAAGAAGGGAAGAGGAGCCAGATTATCTTCTCTGCAGTTCTCACAACCTTTTCACCTTCTTCCAGTCTGAGGTGCTGCAGCCTCCACATCACACAGTGAGACAGCTGGTCAGAACGCCCTCTATGGTGCTTCTGTAGAAGGTGGGGAGGATGGGTGGGGGCAGGTGGTCTCTCCTCGTCTTCCGCAGGAAGTAGATGCGCTTTGCGCCCTTTTGACCAGTGAGGTGGTGTTTACAGTCCAGGTGAGGTTGTCTGTGATGCGCACCCCCAAGAACTTGGTGCTATTGACCTCTACAGCTGGGCTGTTGATGACCAGTGGAGCGTGGTTAGGCTGGTTCTTCCTGAAGTCGACGATGATCTCCTTCGTCTTCTCCACGTTCAGGATCAGGCTGTTATCTCTGCACCACCAGCTGCTCTTCCTCCTCCTCTCTGTAGTCCCGGTCATTGCCGCCTCCGATGAGGCCCACCACCACAGTGTCATCTGCGAACTTCACTATTTGATTGGTGGTGAATCTGGGGATGCAGTCGTGTGTCATCAGAGTTAACAGGATGCAGCCCTGAGGGGAGCCTGTGCTTAGGGTGATGACATCAGAGGTTTTTTTTTTCCGACCCGGACTGATTGAGGTCTGTTTTTTACCAGAGTTACATCCAAATTGCTCTGCAGTATTTTGGGACAAGAAAGGTTTTCTGATCTTACATAAAAACAACATCGCTGCTCAGCTCTTAAAAAAGAGGCAGTCCTTCTCCTCTACACTGTTTTTGACCAAATACTATTGAGGCTCAACTAATTCTGTAATGTGTTAGCAGAATTTGTGCTGAGGTGACTTGCTGCATCAGATTTTATTTTCTAAAATAGCAGCTCTTGCTTCTCAAAGGGAAATTAAACAACAAATGCAAAAAAACTGTTTGTCACAACAAAACAGGTTCTAGAAAATACATGAGCTCTCTCTGAGGTGATCGATTTGTCCCCCTTGTTGACCTCCTTCTGAACTGGAACCCTTATAAACAATTGATGCGACCCATTGGATTTTCCTCCCTTTGGGAGCAACTTAGCTATGCTGCTTTTGCTGACTTTCAAGGTGCAAATAGTAGGGATGACATACACTGCTTAGTCGACTCTAAAGTCTGCGCATGTGGACAGTTGTACAAGTCTCGCAGTGAGTGACTGTGTCAATTCTAATGTATGCTTATTCATTATGGAGGGAATGATGGCTTGATCATGCATATTTAATGCTTTTAAATCTTGCAAGTTTCATGAAGATGTCCGAATGAGTAGCATTTAAAGTTGAACTAAAGTAATGTGGCTGAATAATTAATCCATAATGTCTTTAAAAACTATTCCAAAGGTCACCTACTTTATTTTAACTGAGATATTTGTTTAATTATCCTAGTTGTGTATTTAATTTGCTTATCATGTGCTTTCCTGAACTCATTAACATGCATTATGATGGAAAACAGAATATGAGAGCTTGTGTGTATGGATACTTTAGTACTGGAAAGATTATGTAGGTATGTAAAAAAAATATATATGTACCTTCAGTTACAAAATGAACATCCTAAATGCAGGTCTCTCCCTTGCTTTCTGACACCATGACTCGTTTCTCATCTCTCTGCCCCACGCTGTCCAAGTTGCCAGCTAAATCTCCACCTCATCTTGTCCGCCGTAACCTTGTTTATTCCCAACAGTAGCATTAGCAGAGCTGTAAAAGTATTTATGGTAGCACGAATGCGGGACAGCCAATCTAAGGCAAATCTATAAATCCTGGCTGTTGATTTCTCAGGGCCAAGAGTAGCAGGCCGGTGATCAGTAGTGTTAGAAAGTATTCCCCTGGTGGTTCTGTGTGACTAACGCGAAGAGGCTGAGTAGCATGCCAAACAGTGGTATGGCGATGCTGTTGTGCCTTTTAATATTGCTAAGCTGGCCTTCACCTCCAAAGGGAGGCACCGCCTGGCTATCCATCTACCACCAGCTCCTATCATTAGCTAAAACCCAACAGGGACCTGGCCGAGTAAATGGTATGTGTGTTTCTGTGTGGTCAGTGGTTTGTTGTAGTTGAGAATTTGTGGGCATAAAAACTCGGAATAAGCACAAACCTACACCTTGTTGAATAATGATATAACAAAGATGTTTTGTTTTTTTCTAAAACTCATATCCATGTATAAAACTCATATATCCGCAGAGTGAAATATATGAAGTCCTTATTTTAATACATTTTGATGAATATGGCTTATGACAATGACACATTCAAATATTTCTAAATTAAAGGTTATATTAAATCAGTGAATTGCTTTTTAGTACATAAATCAGAGCCTACTAAAAAAGCAGACAATATATTGTACTGTAAGGTGTATATATTTAATGTCTGGGCTGGGGCCCTCATCATTCATTCCTTTAATTATTATATTTAATCTTCCTTTTGTCATGGTCTTGTTTCTATTGTGCTTTACTTTGCTCCATGTTTCCTAGTTTTATTGGTTTAATTCCTTTTTTGTTGTAATTTCTAGATTTGTTAGTTCTCATGTTTTTCTGTTGTCCTCTGTAGCCCTCTTGTGTGTATGTGTTCCTTTTCCCTTGGCTCCCTCGTTGTCTCCTCTCACACCTGCTCCTTGTCAGCTCGTTAGCCCTCCCTTTGTCTCTGTCAGCTATATATGCTCTCCCTCTGCTCTCACTCTTTGTTGGTTCCTTGTTGTCGCTGGTCCTGTCGTTGCTGCTTTCTTCCTACCTCGTCTGTCCCTGGCTCCTCGTGATTATTTTTCCCTGATGTCTCCATGGTTCTGGTTTGAGTTAAATATTAAGTTGAATTTTGAACTGTTTCCTCATATTAAAACTACAAGAACTCACATTTGCCTCCCTGCCTCTGCATTTGGGTCCTCAAACACCAACCCAAACTTGACACCTTTCTTATCTAAAATTATTTCCAAGATAGTTGTTAATCAAGTGTGAGAGAACCATAATGACCTTTGAAGAGTTTAATTCGGGTTTAAGAGCTTAGATGGGAGCTAATATAACAATAGCTGTAGAGCACATCTTTTGGGTTACGCCATTTCTGAGCTCATCATCCTGTTAGATTTTGGTGCTGCACTTGATACAGACGATTGCAATATTCTGTGGTGTACCACAGGGATCCGTGCAAGGTTGTCTTCACATATATGCTTCTAATTTCTTAGATTAATCAGTAAAAGGGTTAGATTTTTACTGTTATGCTGATGATACTTAGCTATGTTTCTCCATTAATGATGTTAGATATCTAGTAGGATTTGCGAAGGAGAAATATTACCTGTTAGAATTCAGGCAAGTGATGAAGACATGAAAATAAGGTGACTCAGAGGCTGTCCAAACATAGCAAGACATCATGAAAAACGAGTCATCTTTATGCAATTGTGCCTTTCAGCCACACATTGCCTTGGATTACAGTCTTTAAAAAAAGAAGCAGCTTGGTCAGCTCAGGTGATGACATAACCTAAAAACTTTTAGTTAACTCCTGATGAGGACTTATCTAAACACCATATTGGGCAGATTTTCAAAATATCCTTATCTAGAAATAAAAAAAAAGGAAATATTCTATCCAGTGTGGAACTTGAGAGATTACTCCAAGAATTTTGTAATTCTTTACCATCAGGAAGTGTGCAAAATGCAATTAAAAGCTTTCAGCTGATCGACAATGCTACAGCGGGACTTAAGATAAAAATTAAAAAAGAAAATTTCTTTCTCCATTATTGTTGCACACATGCTTTGTGTGAAGGATTGCTGCAAAGCCAACGACTATATGCAAGCAAATGTCAACTGCTGTTACATGCTCATCCAGGTGAAGCAAATTCAGCAAGTTGATGACTCATTGCATTTTGCTAGAATTCCTTAAGGTGGAAAACTTTTAAACAAACTGTCAGTATGATTTGATTTTATTGACTCGAAAGTGCCTTAAGAAGACATATTGTCAATTGGCACTATATAAATAATTGAATTAACTTGACCTTTAATACTGTCTGTAATCCTGAATGTGTGTGTGAAAAGTTGTATGTAATTCAGACACATATAACTACTTTCTCCTCCATTTTGCTGTCTGGTCTTCTTGTTTGAAAAATGGTTTCGATCGGCTCTGTATGCTCAACATAGTTGAAGTTTGACCACACAGTGCACAGAGCTAGCAAAGTGCCGCACTGTGCAAGGCTTGCGGTTTGCTTGACGCAGTGCTTTCTCATTCCATGCCGCCCATGTTGATAAAGAGAATGGGTTTCTGTTTGAAAGCCATTAAAAATAGCAACCGTTTCACCTTACCGTAACTAATAGAAAAGCCAAAACAACTGATAGACTCGTGGCAAAGCTCTATGAGTTGGTACTATTGGAATGGAGACAATACGAACAGTGATGCAGACTCTCTATAATGGCTGCATGCACTTTGCCTTGTTACTCAACTGAAATGAACCCCTCACCCATTTGTACAGTAGAGCTGAGATGACCTGAACAGAGGCAAATAGAATACGGCCATTATGGAGTTAGTGGTTTACTTTAACCCCACTTTCTCTTGATTAGTTCACAAAACAAATAGCAAAAAGACAAAAAAAACTTTAGTCTTACTTTGAAGTTTCTGTTGGAATCTTTTCAGATGGAATCGCTAAAATATATTAACTTTTAGATTTTTACATTTATTAAGATATCTAAAAAAATGCATTTATCATTTTTGAACATTAATAGAATGCGATACATTAGACAGAGTCACCAACATAGACAGTCATCTGAAGAGCTAAATGTTTTTTTTCTGTCATTTGTTTAACATTTTCCAGATAAAACTTCCACGCTTTCACTAATTTTGTCACTAGAACAAAAGGGAAAATATGTCTCCATTGTTAAAAAACAGTCTGAAAGCTTTTTGTCAAACACAAAGTGAGCAGTTACACCAGATGTTCCCAAACTTTTTTACTTATGAAAAGTGAAATTAAGAAAGCTCTGTTATTATGCAGAGTTTCTTCCTTTTCTTCGTATTATGTCTGTCACCCTATTGTGTTATCAGTGTTATACTTTAGGACATAAGAATATTTTGGGCATAAACAGAATTCCAGTATAGCTGTTCATTTTTGTTTTGTTTGTTTTACAATTTTTTTGTGCTTATGATTATTTTAACGCACTAGTCGCCTTTATTTTTTATTTTTGAAAGTAGGCAGGCAGGAATTGGGATTAGAAAAAGGGGGAAGGCATGCAGCAAAAGTCACCTAGCCAGGACTTAAAGCCTTTATTCATGGTTTGTGTGCTCAACCCCTGCACCACCGTCATACTTCCTGTTTCACAAATCTAAAACTGTGCTATTATTGATGCTCAGGAAACTCCTTGATATAGAATCATGTCAAGTCAACAAAGATACCACAGAAAGACTCCATTTAGACTGTAGAAGCATATGAAGGATGATCCAGTATGCATCTCAGCTTTATTTTGAGCTTCATCAGGAAGGCTGTAAATACATGCACATGTGTGATCAATTTCAAAAAACACATTTTCTCATAATGAATGAGGCTGAAATATTAATACAATGCAGGACTGTGAATACTTTCTGCATTCACTGTATTATTTATTTATTTCAGCATCAGTAGAAGTTATGTCTTCCTTTAACCTTGTGCTCATCCTGCTGTTGTGCAGGCGAGGAACATCAGCTTCCATCTCTAATAAGATTTACAGAGAGTACAGCCCAGAGAGCCGGGTGATAAGTCCTGAGAGCCTCAACCTCAATATTGGCAAGGAAATCAATGTGGTGAGCAAACCGACCGGCACATTCTGCATTCAGCTCCAAGACTACAAAGTAATCAGTGAGTTGAACTAATCCTGGAAGGTTTCCTCTTCTGTTACAAAGTTAATAACAAAAGAGTCAGCCTAGACTATGTGTTGAATTAGATATTAATCCTTGTATCAAGGATAATTACCAGGAAGGTTCAAAAAATGGTGACCTTGCAGAAGGAATCTACAGCCTTTCATTTCAGCGTTCAACAGGTGCCCCGCTCCACATGTGTTCTCAGTAACACAATTTGCTGTTGGACATTGTAGTCTGAGAATAGTCAACCCCAGCAGGCGGGAACCTCATCATCCACAATTTCTCACTTGTTTACATTAATCCCGTCTAGTTATTCCCTCGCTCCCATGGAAGCTCTTTGTAAATCAGCTCTATTGTCTTGGTTTTGATGGACAGCCAAGCAACACTCACTAATTAGCTTTGTATGGATCTGGAAATTCTCTGCTAATGCTCATTAATGGGAGTCAGGTCACTGATTAATACTTTTCTGCAGGCCTCATGTGGATGCAATCCCTTTGAGCTTTTTTTTGCAAACCCAAAGACCAAGTTGTTTCTATTATTTTGGGAACTGGAAACAAGCAAACCAGGGCAGTTTTGCAGAGGAGGGACAAGTTGCACATGGGCGCCCGGGACGCAACAAGCTGTCAGCTCTCATTTGTTGCCCATGTGGTGTTTAGGGGAAATAAGACAGACTCTTTCGGGAAGTCTGTCTGTAACCCAGCTTTCAGACATCATTTGAGTTTAGGGAGGGGTCAAGTTCAGCCAAGTTTGGCTAAATCTTCAGCTTTTCTGAAGGAAATTGCAAACATCAACAATTTTTTTTTTGTAGCTCAAAAGATCCCCTGCTTCTGTTAGGAGAAAAGAAGAGGTTATTCTGTTTCTGACAAGAACTGAGTGAGATGAAACCTGCATTGCTTTAACTTCATACCACCCATACTTTTTCTAATTTGTATAATATTGGATAGACACAAAATAGTGCATTGTATTATATAAAGTATTCAAATTAGTGGGGGAAAAAATTTATTTACTTTGTCCATTTGAAATTTTCTCACTTTATTCCTGTACTTTTAAATAAATTTCATTACCTTTGAGGTTTTGATGTGATTAGTGAATCTTTTTCCCACGTTTGTCTAAAATGAGATCATTTTACTCTGTGAAAGCTTGGAGTTTTTCCCTATAGAGTTTGAGAAGAAACAACATCCTGAAGACCAATAACTCAGCAGGAACGCCAAGGGGAAAACTATTAAGCAATTTAAAGTATGGTTAGGTTTTTAAACAGTTTCTTAGCTTCTAAGATCTCACATAGCTCTTTTTCATCACTTGTCTGGAAAAAGAAAGAATAAAGCCCAATTATAAACCCGTTGAATTGCAGAAGTCAACCTAAACCAACTGGCAAGACAAGGTAAGCATTAATCACAGAAGCAGCCAAGAGGCCCACGGTAAATCTGCGAGACCTGGAGTAATCTATAAATCTGCTTTTTATGGCTTTGTTGCAAGAAGACATTATTTAATAAAAGGAATTTTAAAATCCTGTTGCAGTTTGCCACAAGCTGTAATGAATAAGAAAAGTATAGAAGAATGTATCCTGGTTAGGTAACGCAAAAAGGAAACTTTTGGCCCTTTCGGGTGTCTTGATACTCAAAACAATGTTTGTAGTGGAAAAGAAATCAAATTCCTCTGAACAGCCCATTTTCATTTTCAAACGCAGTGGCATCAGCATTATGCTGTGCAGCATTATGCTGTGGGCAGACTTTAACTCAACGCATATGTATATAAAACAGGCCGACTATCAAATTCATTGCTGTTACAAATGACTCCCACTAAATATTGCTGTAGGAGCCATGATACCTGAGTTAAGCATTTATAGTGGGTAAATGTTATATCATTTTTAAAACTTATCCAAAAAATAAAATCAGCGAATAGGGTTCTTTCTCTGGTATCAGTTTTTGGTTGGTTAACTCTTTGAGTTCGAATCTTTAAGCATTCTGTTCCCTACACTGGAAAAACTATCTAGAAATAAGTAAAAATGTCTTAATTTAAGTGTATTTACCCTTATTTTGAGTAGGTAAATGAGATAGTTTGCCAACGGTATGAGCATTTTTTTCTCTTAAAATAAAATAATTAGATACTATACACTTGAAATAATTCAATTCAATTTCAATTCAATTCAGTTTATTTATATAGCACCACAAGTCATCTCAAGGCACTTTACAGTTCAACATATCATACAGTCAAATTGATTCAAAGTTTTCTATCTAAGGAAAACCAGTTGATTGCATCGACTCATTGACTCAAAGGCAATCCCTCACACTAAGCATGCTTGTAGCGACAGTGGAGAGGAAAAACTCCCTTTTAACAGGAAGAAAACTCCAGCAGAACCAGGCTCAGTGAGTCTGTCACAGTCGGAGAAACAGGACTACACTGAA
>NW_015150564.1:1027047-1029526 GCF_000732505.1 Cyprinodon variegatus
ATGTCGGTTTTTTCCAGTGTATTTGCAGCTTGGCTGTTCTGAGACCGAGTTTGAAATGATCATGGAGAGCAACATGCAGAAGCCTGTGAAGTCTGCATCTAACAACACACTCAGGCCAGTTGTCAGACTTTCATTAATTATTATTAGTATATGTAACCAATTTGGCATTTTTGTTAGCATTGAGCCAAACCTGCAGGGGTGAAGCTTTCAGGCCCAGAGCTTCTCTCTGCAGTAGGCCAGAGTGCGTTGTGTACAGAAATGACTTGTCTAAAAAATATGCCTTTGAACATAATCCACTGAGGCTTTCTAACTGGAGCCAAGTCCATTCCCAATATAAACCCGGAAAATCATATTCCATTCCAGTAGCCTTTTATGAAATGCTGAAAGCACAGAAAAGACAACAAACCATACTTGACTTGCAAAGGAAGATTCACATTTTTCTTTTATTTAGTATAAATGTATATATATGATATATAGTGTTGCCATGTCATTACATTATGCCTCCTTTAGGAAGGAAGAGGGGAGAAGCCAACATAACAGAATGTGACCAATTTCACAAGCAGGAATCGGGATCTGAAAAAAGGAAAAACTTGAAAGGAAAGAGGAATTCAATAAGTCACTATGGGGATTGCTGGATAAATTTATCAGCCCCTACAGAGATTTGATGGCTGAGCCGACTTTCATAAATAGTTTCTGTGCATTACGCACAATCTGGTGTGTCCGATCTAGTGAACCTGTATCCAAAAGCAGTAATAGTTTGAATATTTATTCGACAATTGATCTGTTATCAACCTTCATTAGAAGCATTTACAATAACTACTAAAACTAATTAACACACTTATACTCTTATGATAATAATAACCAGATTAATTTGCTTATCAGATATCCACAAACAAACAGAAAACGTTTTGATTCATGGTTTTATTTATTAGAGTTGATTTATAAGGAGTTGATACTTTGTCTTTCTAATTGGAAACAACTCTTTATATCAAGGTGAAGTATACAGTAGACTGGATAATTGCAGGACTCTCTTTGACCTGATAGGCTGCATCCAAATCATGGTTTCTGAGCTTTTAGCATAAAAAAAATAATGTTCTTACACAACTGACGGGACTTTTTACAGTGCTTTAGAAGTGATCACAGCTTTTCCAATGTTATAATCAAAGAAAAAATGTGTAGCCTCTAGTCTAGATTCTATACCACCTTCTTCAATGCTGTGTTGCAGATTACATGTGTTTTTCACGAATCTGACAGCAGCAGTAAGTAACAGTAACAGGAAAGGAAAAAATGCACAGAAAAGCTCTAAGGTTTATTTCTGTAAGTATCACTGAGCTACTCTGCAAAATGACAACCTCTGCTAAAAATACACTTTCTTTTTATTAAATTAAATGACAATATTCAAGGTGCAGAAAACCTTTTCAAGCTGTGTTCAAAACTGGTTGATGTAGTTGGAATTTCTGCAAGCCTCTAAGTCCAAGTAAAGCTAACTCTGTCATTTTAGGTTTAGTTTTTCCTTTATGATTTTATATACGACTGGTTTATTTCATGCTGTGTTCTTTATATATCCTTTCATTATGTATTTTTCTTCAGCTGATTATCTTTAGTGCATTTATTACTGTTTTCATCTCATTTAGATGAGATCATTTCAAAGGTTTTTTTTTTGTTAATCTTCCTTCCCACTATAATCAAGCTAATTCTGTCCCATCTGTGCCTGCCCATCACATTGATACCACTCACCTGTTTCATATCCTCACACTGGCTACAGCCCATTTCTGCTCCATCATCTCTTTCAAAGCATGCTGTGCAGCAATCCCCACTTGATCTGTGTACCGTCGATCCATCCATATGCCTTTCGATGAGTCTGTGAGATTATTTTAGCATCCATGTCCCTCTGCTCTGCCATATTTTCTTCACCATGCACCTAGAAGAATTTGTAATTACTTCTGTCACTATCTGATCCGTACCGGAAGCACGATCCATACCATCGGCTAATTTGCGCATGTGCAAGCCCATACTCATCAAGGTCGCCATAAATAATATAATCATGGTACTAAAAATACTTATTTCTATCCTTAAATCACTAAAGAATGCTAACACACATCCTTAAAACATTGTTTATGATTCTTCTGAGACAATTTAAAGCTTTTTGGATTTTGTCCTTTAAAGTGCTTTTCTGATATCGTCATCCGACATGCTAAGCGCAATCCAGCAATATATGATTAAATCATGTTTAATTTTTTTTGTTTTGTTATATCTTTCTTTAAATTTTGCACTATATACTACAAGGTTAACACGAAAGTAACTGAGAAAGACTGGATATATGTTTAAATCCGAAGCCGAAAAACAAAAAAAAAGCTCCCGGCAGTAGTATAGGATTCCATTTCTGGCACACACAAGCGATAAAACAGAAACGATTTTAGGGCGTTAATTATGTCAGGAAATACAGTATTAACCTTTAGCACACTATAGCATAGTATGC
>NW_015150564.1:1029991-1098545 GCF_000732505.1 Cyprinodon variegatus
AGTATGCGTATTATTTTAAGGAGGAAAAAATATAATTTATTTTATTTTTTACAAATTAAACTTTGTATGACACAAAGAAGATTTAAAAATCTTGGAAACAGTTCTGTTTTCTACTTTCACATCTTGTATTGTTTGGTAGACTTGCTGTTTGAATTGTACACTGCCCCCTAGAGTCAGCCAGAGTATTTTTTTCAAGGGGAAAGGTCAGAGGGTGTGTACGATTTCAGCGGTTGCTTCCTCCAAGGACCCGGTCTACCTGGACTGAGTCCTTTGAAAGTCCTGAAAATAAGGAGGCAGAAAGAGTTTGGCTATGGATTCAACAGGTCCGGCCTTCTCTGACTGTCATTGCCCCTCACTCAGCGTACACTCTATTGCCTTACGACCATGAAAGTCAACACACAAAGCAGTGGAATTATACATGCCGAACTTCTCACTATTGTTCTTTGTGCGAATTACATTGTCGAGGAGGTTCAGCAGCAGTACTGTTGTTGCAGATATCCGATTTATAGTCTCCACAATGCAGAGATATTAGAATCTGTGCTAAAATGTCAGGCAAATCCATTTGCACAGGACATATAATGCCTTCCAAAAAATCAAACATTACCAGCAACATATCTGACTTAATAGCCATTTAAAACAACTATTTTCATTCATTTCAGTAATTAATTCACATAATTGGATTATAATAAAATGCACTTAAAATATTTAATACAATATTCCCTTTTTCCTCTGTGCAAAGAGCAGCCGGCTTGCTTGGATTCACAATGTGTCATGGGATACCCAAGGCTACAGAGGATAACAACGGACCTGTCTTTAAAAAGATCTGCTGAGGAAATCATGTCAGAACATTAGATATTTGATTTTTTTAAAAACTGCACACTGGAAGAGAAGTCTTCCAATCCAAACAGGCCATGGCACCTATGGCACCAACGAATCTGGCCTTTGGAGGACACAGCAGCTGGATTCGAACGCAAAAGAGTAAACATTTCCACATAGAATGTAAGTGCATCAAGTATAACTGGGGCTCCCTTATCTGTCTTTCTGTCCATATTTCTGGTGGACAATGGATGGGAACTGTCAGTCTTGCTGCAGAGCCATGGAGCCTGTGGCTAAATTGACTAGACTGCATTTAGTGATCAAAAAGAGGACGCACAAATAGCATAAACAAAAAGGAGTCTATTTTAATGTGTGATGTTTTTTTGTATGATTCCACCCCTTTTGCCATTGGAAAGAATTATGCTTTTCTAACAGCAACTTCTTGAACAACAGCAAATGATGCAATTTCAAAATGTCTCTTTGCAGGTCCAATCAAATTGAAAATCATTGCTTTGTCACCAGACAGTTTAAGTCTATCAGTAACCATTTCTATGAACCTCTTTTACAAGAAAATATTTGAGTTTTCAGAAAACACTGCTACCATCTCTGGTTGAAATGGCCATACAGTAGGTCATTCAAAATGTATTTGGCCTATTGCTGGAACTGACCAAAACCTTTAACATTCATTCCACGAAAAAGTTCGACAAAATTAGCAAATTTTCTATTGGCAAAGAAAAGCTACAGACATTGTAGAAGACCAGGGCTTTTTAAAATATTATAAAGTATTTAATATGCGTACTAAATTACTGCATATACTGCACATACATTGTTATTATTATTATTTTACATTTTAAGATACTGTTTTTAAGCTGTTAATGCTTAATGTTGTGGAATTATTTGTCTTTCAATTATTTTTATAGCATTTAAATAGTGAAAAAGTGATCATCCCAGTGATCATCTTCAGTCACATATTCTCCCACTGTCTACTCCACTGCCTTATGTTCTTACTAATTATTTAGATATGTGGATAGATTCGATGTTCAAGGTACACTTTGTTAGTCTAGAAAAATAACAGTGTAATTTACTAAACACTTACTAAAACACATTTGTAATTAGGAGTAAAAAAGACATGAAACTTTGGTTGTTTGGTGTTTGGGTCTCTATCACTGATCTCTGTTTATTCACTGGATTGCTGATTGCCCGAAAAAAAGTGAAGCCACCGTCTACCATATTGGTACTCCCCACTCCCACAGTCACGCAGTAAACATACCTATGTGTTTAGCATTTTGCACAAGTAATTTAACAATCAAATGATGTAATAACCAAGAAAATCCATATATGTATCCTATAGTATATTATGTAACTTTACATTAGTCTGGATATTTCGGACTGTAACAAGTACATATATATTATATGTACATCATCAATTTAGCACTTTTGGCCTTCTGTATTATTATGCTCCATTAACACATTAATTTCAATGTGATGGATTTGTATAATATGTTATATTACGTGATTTAGAGACTTCATTGACTTCATAATGATCATGCAATGTGAGGTGCCTTTTTTTGTATTATAAGTTAAAGTAATCTACTGATGCTATGAAACAGCAAGTGAGTGTCAGAGTGATGGATTTATTCTTATTTTAAAAGTCTTAAGTGCCCCTGAAAATGAGAACATCATTGCTGTTCGATGCTGTAGCGCACATATTGTTTACATTGCGACTGGTCTAACAAGGGAGTACCAATATGGCTTCCAGTGGCTTCACTTAAACCTGGTACTTCCAACACGCAATCAGCAATCCAGTGAATAAATAGAGATCAGTGGACTCTATCACCACCACCTTCTGGTCTAAAGGTGAAGTGAAGCTATCGCCACAAATTTACAAAACGTCATCAGGCTGATGTACGTAAATGTTAATAGACTGAAGGCTATTGTGTCTTCTTTACTGAAATATAAGGTTCTGATGTGTCATTATTTAAGGCTATAGAATATGGCAGTTTTTTTTACAAACTGCTTTGTATAATTTGAGGAATATAAGGGGGCAGGTAAATAGCAAAGGAGTGACGTTAAATAAAAAAACAAAAAACTTTTTAATAGAACTCCCACCCAGTGATTCATTCTGCCCAGCTTCATCCTGTTTCTCCCTATAGCTGTAAGTGTAATCGAACCTAAACTGTCAGCATTCAATTAGGCAAAGATTTTGATCTTTTTGAAGCAGCGCATGTCAGGCTGAAAAATATAGCAATCACCCCAGAGGGTGAAAATGCGTCGCTGCCAGGATTGAGACCTATCGTCGGGAGGATTGACAAGGGTTGATTCATCAGGCTAAAGTGAGTCAAAGGCTCGCACACATTTAACCAGTCACACATAGCGACAGACTCCGCATCTCCTCAAAACCCGTCTTCCTTTCCTCCCCTGAGAGGGTATTTTTCATGCTTTCAAACCACCCAGCATTGACAGGCCTCTGACAACCCCTGCTTACCGTGACACCTTGGTGGGTCCAGAGGAGACCTCAACCACAATGCCTTCTTTGATGGGCATTCTTGGGAGAAAACACACATCATTCTGCCATAATAGCCAATTTGATTGATTGGCACTCTGAAACTTTTGGAAAGGAAAGAAACTGCAGAACAGTTTGGCTCAGATGTATTTATTCATCAAGAAGCTCCAAAGGAAATGTATGAATACTGAATTTTGTTCTTACATGTTATTCTAACTCCACAAAGTTGTTCATTTTGCTTATAAAGAGTTATGTGTGCAACAAAATCAGGGAATATGGGGAAATATATCCAACTGGACCTCCTTTCAATTTATTTTCAGACAATTACATTTTTGAAATTTACGAAAAAAACATTTCAAGAAAATCTATTCTGAGCTTTTCTGCATCCCCTTTTTTATACCTGTTATCGCCTGTTACTGCAATTAAAGCATCTTTAACATTTTAATGGTTATTTTTAAATCGTGACTGCATGTGGTAAGTGGGAGGAAAGGGCTTAGTCTGGGCATTTATCATCCTGGGCAGACTGTAAGATAGTTCTAAGGAGTCCCCCAGGGGGAGAATGTAATCATTAAGATCCTCAAAGGCACTCCCTACTGAGGCTCTTTGGGGTGTTCAGAGCGAACCGCACACTGCTTTGAAAATCAGCGGCATAGCGACATTAATGTAAGAAATAAGCAGTAATGAGGGGCTGCTGTTGTTCAAGGTACATCAGAATGAAAATACTGGAATTATAAAACCACTTCTCTCCATTACGAGTGCTCTGATTTAGATTTGCATTTTTTGTGTGGTGTGTTGGCCTAGTGGTTAGAGCGCTTGTGCTCTGAGAAGGTTGCAAGTACCCGGTTCAAACCCCACAGCCTGCACTCTGGGTTTCTGAGTTAAACCCTTAACCCCACACTGTTCTACGGGCACCGCACAGTGGCAACCCACTCTTCCCTATTGGACAGGTTAAATGCAGAGGTGAATTTTGTCAATGTGCAATCAATAAAGTTCAACTATTTTTATTTTATTGTTAATATTGTAATCATTCTTTCAAAGTTTGACACATTACATCCACGAGCTAGAACTTATTTCTATTTTCGCTATAGGGATAGACCAACAAATAGCAGTATGTAGCTGTTAAATCGATAGAAAAAAAGTTGCAACAGTAATCCAAAAAGGAGTGGTTTTCAAATGGAAATCTGAAAGGTCTTGTGTGCATTTCTGTCCGCCATTCTGATACCCTGAACTTAAGTCCAGTGCAACAAACTTATTTCAGGAGAAGGAAAATAGATTCCATCTTTGTAAAATTTAGCCTCACTGTAAACATGAAAAATCGAGTGAGGAGCAGCCAGAATAATTTGTTCATAAATGTGATAGAAAAACACAAAGGAACAATAATAAATACCAAAAAAAATCTGAAAGTTGGACTTTGTGTCTCAATGACATTTACTTTGATCCTTTTTAAATGCGCTGCAAAAATTGAAATCTAAATCAATTGTTCTTAAAATCAGTGAAATTTTCTCTTGAATTGAGCAGGTAAACGAGTAACTTTTAGTGGAAGCTGGCCAATAGAGGGCGCCCCCAAAGACCCTGATTAAGACATAAAATATATATATCTATATCTTTTTATCATTGAATTTTAAATTTATATTCAAAATATTTCCAAATATATTCTGATGTATTTTTAGATGTGCAACATACATATTTAATTTTTAATGACTAGTAAAGCATCATTCCATTTTTTGTCTGATTGGTGACATATTTCCATTTTTAAAAACAGAGGAACAACTACAATGGACAACTACGATTCATTTACAGAACCTGTTCCTCTTCGATGTCTAGCAACTCTGGATCCATCTCCATGACATATTTTGCAGACACGACATTGCTGTTTTGGAATGTAAACACCCCTGCCGGCACCGCCGAAGTTCTCACAAGTTCTCAAATAGGCTCGCCCTTGCGATTTGGCGGGAAACTTCTGTGCGTCCCTAGAAATTCCAGACCGTTGGTGCAGAAGCATACTATCAAAACTGGTTCGCTACCAGACCCAAGCGACATTTGATGTGTGTGGTTGCAGAAGTCTAATCTGCCCTTAAAGGCCAATTTAGCCTCTGCTGCCATCAAATCTGTCTCTGCCTCAGACATGTTGTTTTGGAAAATAAACACTCCCGCCGGCGTCGCTAAAGAAGTTCTCACGAGTTCTCGTATAGGCTCCCCCTAGCGCTTTGGCGGGAAACTGTTGTGCGTCCCTAGAAATTCCAGACCGACGTTGCAGAAGCATACCAGCAAAACTGGTTTCGAACAGACGCAAGTAACATTTGATGTGTGCGGATGCAGAAGTATAATCCGCCCTTTAGACTTTATTCTGCTTCCCCTGCCTCCATTTTCAAATGTCAGAATCTGACCTAGCATTGATAAACTTGGTAGGACTGATTAAAGCACTTTTAAGAAAAGGCAAAGAAGCATGAACAATCCGGGATTCACATGGAAAATAATATAATATAATTTTCTAGATGTATGTTAATTTGCATAGTTGCTCTTAAATACACACATTCTCAGTAAATAAAGTTTTTATATATTAAAAAAAATCTAAAGTTGACTAATAGCTTCTCCATTACTAAACTGGTACATTATTTCTTTTTTAGGTTGGTGACACAATATTGGACTATACAAAACATAGATTTATCTTTACAAAGCCTTAGAAGGGCAAGATTTATGTACAAAAAGTAAACCTGTACATTAAATTATGTTTTGTTTTCATATAGTGTTTTTATGTTTTTTGTTGTCGGCATTCATATAAATAGATTAGATTAGATTAGATGAGCTTTATTGATCTCACAGCGGAGAAATTCACTCGTCACATAATGGCATAGAAGTTACAGAAGGTGCAAACAGGGAGGAAAAAGGTGCATTAAGATATAATATACAGGTGTGATAACTTGGTTTGATTGGTTTTGGTACATGTATATGGTACATGTATATTTTGAATTTATAGCCCCCCTGGTCACTTTGCCAACTGAATAAGACTATTTACATTTGATATAAGAAAAAAAACCTGCAGTGTCTTATTTTAGGTGGATAATATCTAATTATCTTATTAGAAATACTTATTACATGGGCAGAGCATCTTATGTACATGCTTAAATCAAGGGTTAATATACTTGTTTTAAGAATTATTTTGCTAATTTTTGGATTGCAATTTTTAGATTGTTTTTGAAGTTCAAAATCCAAGCCAACCAACTACCCTCAAAAGTGACCAAGTTAAAGTTATCATGGGGGCCACATTTACTGTGTAAATAAACTGTTTAGTTGAGAGCTGTTGATGGTGACTGTTGACATGGTGCCTTACTGCCAACAATAGGCCCATTGATAGCTTACTATTGGGGGCATGAGACAGTAAACCCCCAAAAGAACGTCCTTTGGTGAGTAGAATAAAACTTTGGCAGGACACAAGCACTGCACATTAAAATTAACTCCTTCCCCATCTTGAGACATTTTGGTGGCAGAATCATGCTCCAATGCTGGTAGATAAGAGAGAGAAATTGGTAAGGTGGGAAGATTTTGGGATTTATATATAAGGCAATCTAGTTAGAGGCTTCATAAACTCCAGAGATCAAAGTAAAGGCTCCTTTTGATAACCATAAACATAAAGGCAGAGCTATGAAAAGTTTCAATCAATTTGATTAAAACCCAAAGTCCATACCTAAATCCAACTACACAAATTTCACCTTACAGAGTATTTTGATTAAACTCACCAACGCTAAAAGTAATTCTACCTACTTTTGTGCATTAATACTCCCTGTTCTTTGTGCTTTTTCCTCCTCAAGTCTCCTGAGCCCTTCATTTTTGAGCCCCTTAGCTAATTTTCTGCCACACCTAGACCCTGGATGTACCCTTGGGTAAAGGCTTTGTGTGTCAGAGGGCACCACTTAGCTTTCACAGCAATGCCTGGTCGGTTTCAGTTGACTGCTGTCGTGGCACTCATCATGTGTGGCTGAGAGACTGCTAACCTGCTTCAGCTGTGTCCATCCCTCCCTGTTTTCTCTCTTTGCTCAGAAACAGTCTTCCAAGGTCAGCCAAACAGCTTCACACACACACGCATACACATGCACGGAGAACAAACCTGTTTCTCCTCACCTTTAGCAATCTTTCTGTGAAATCAGGAATCTGTATAACCGGAACATTGTTGTTTCGATGAGTTAAGTTGAGGGTGAAATGACACCATGAAATTGTTGTCTTGGCAATGAGATAAACTGTATGGAAAGAAAACAAAAATATGAACAACGTTAAAATAATTTGTCATCATAACAAAAATTTGTGTCTTAAAAAAAAGGTGAAGCTGCTGACAGCTGATGTCTTCTGGGTATTCAGGTGTATAGAGCACCTGGAACCAGATATGGACCTGCAACTTAATTTAAAAATGTTCCTTTGGCTAAAATATATATCAATATATATTAGAATTTTACCACAAGAGAAGATTTCAGACATTTTTTGGGGTTATACAACTCCCCCTCACAGCGACACTGCCTCAACATGTTGCACCTGTTCAATTATTCAGCTGCACCTCTGCGGTCGGGCCCAGAGCCGCAGTGAAAGCTGTACCTGCCGATTAAAGCGAGGCTTGTCACCGGAGCTGGCCAGATAACTCCTCCGTGTCTTCAGAGAGACAGTGATGCCTTCGGCCACATTACGCAGGGGGGGAAATGTCATTACCTCATTGCAGGCTTGTCATTTCCAGGCTTCAGTCTCTGGGGACGGCACAGGTTTGTTTGAGAGCATCTAAGTGAAAAAAATCTGCAATACATGAGGTCTATATAGTAATTACAGATCTATGGATTATCCAGTCCTATACAGTTCAAAACCTTGGAAGAAATGTTGGTAAACTGTGTTAGTGTGAGAATCTCACAGATACCTTTTTAGTTATAAAGATAACATTTATGTTCTAGAAATGTATGTTTTCATAAATCAAAGTTACAGAAAAATAAACTGAATACACAAATCATTTAATTGTTAAAACAATAATTTAAGCCTGTTTTTCCTTGTTTTTTCTAGGTAGCAAAAATGTTAATGAATATTTAATTTGTATGTATTATCCACAGAGTTCAGGCATATGTAGGGAGATCAGGCTGAAAAAATACATAGGCTCATTTAATTTACTCCACTAGGGGGCACTCTTGAAGCAAATACAAGCCTTTAACAATTCTTGTGCCTCCACTTTGCAAGGAATGGTTTAATCAGAGCTTGCTTTCCTTTTACGGTGAGCTGCTGGACCTCTTTTTCTCTGCTCCTATGAATTTCACAGGTGCAAGGGTTTTAAAAAAAGAAAATGAGAAGGAGGGTTAGAAAGTGTGTATGCAAGAATTTACTGTTTACTGTAAGAATATTTTGCATTTGTCAACTGGCTCCCACCCCTTGTCCAGCCTTACCCACATTCAGCTTCTTATGTCTTGCTTGACTGTGTTTACTACATGAACGACTGTCCTCAATTTCAGGCACAGATATGCAAATCACACAGGAGTTATTAATCGGAGTGTCATAGGGATTATGCAAATGACCAGAAAAGAGTGTCAAGAGACAGAAAAGGAAAGAGCGTTGAAGTCTGCAAACTTGCCTTGGCATTCACCAGAGGGAGATAGTTTTGTTTGAAAGGTTCAGATCCAGCTTGTGATCATTGTCCCCTTGTTCTGACCCCACGCAGACAGTTCCGCTGAAAAGGTCGTCTTTATTTTGGGAGACGCTGTGCAGGGAAGGAGTTTAGGCCTGTCAGAGTAATGATGAGCCTGTTTTCTCGAAGGAGATAGCAAAATAGTATGCTAAAATGGAATTTCTTAGAATAAGCCATGGGTTTTTGTTTTCAATACTGGACAGAGTTTAAGACAATTTCCTTCACACTTTGTTTTATACAATATATAAGTTTGTTAAAATAATCAAACAAAAGAAGAGATTCTAACTGGCATTTTGAAGTTTAAAGACAGACATGAACTCTAAACATTTAACAAAGAAAAACTGGAGGTAAGTAATCAGGTGTCAATATCAGACACTCCAGTGCATGATAATCTTGAATAAGAAAACCACAGTTTTACATCATTTTAACAATAATTTTACTACTTACTACCTTTTTAAAACAGCAGAAATGCAATAATTAAAAGCTATGAAAATAAAATGTTATCTAACCTTTTTAAATTATGTTATTTAAAATACTGTACTGTTGTTCTTATTTTAATGCACATATAGAATAACAAAAAATATGCAATAGACACATGCTAACTTTAAAAGCAGTGGAACACCAGAAACATGCAAGAAGAGGAGAGTTTCAGAGGTGTCAGAGGTCGTGGATGAGTCTCCTCCGTGATACATTCTGTATTTAGAGGAGGAACGTGGGTATGGAGTTGTTATGGAAGAGGACGCCAGGGCGGCAGAAGCTTGGTTTGGTGTAGAAGGCTTACAGCCGTACGTGTTTGAGTCCTTGCCTCGCAACGCTGCCAGTTCTGTTAGCTCTACGCCTGCTGAAGACACAGACGTCCATCCCTGTGAACACTGGGACGGAACTCAATGGGAAAGTAAATGATTCTTATTTCAACTGTTGCGTATATTAGCTGCGACATATGAATCAAGATGCTATGATCGAAAAAAATTGATTGACAGATGACCGTTGATATATGATTGGACGAATGTAGGTGTACAAGCTGAAGCATAACTAACTGGCCTGCATAAAATAATGGAAAACAAAAAACAGATTTTAAGACAGGATTTTAAAAGAAAAGACATTTTCTAAATTTAAGATAAAGAGGGCATTTCTGTACATGTTTAAGTCAGAATGATTTGACTTTTAAAAATGACTTCCCTATGACTTTTCCCAAGATTTTTCCCAACATTTCCCAAGACCCCCCAAAAGTTCTGACTTCAACCATTGTATTTCATTTTTTAAATGGCCTGCATTAAAAAAACAAAACAACCAAAAAAAAAAAAAACATTTGGCCAGCTGGATGCCTAGATAGATAGATAGATAGATAGATAGATAGATAGATAGATAGATAGATAGATAGATAGATAGATAGATAGATAGATAGATTTTTTTTAATGTTTTATTTATTTTGATTATTACAGCTGTCAGCATCTGAACACAAACTGTGTGTTAGCCACAGGTGCCCAAGATTCTCAGCCATCAAAGAGCACCTTTGCTTCTCAAATCCTGCTTCCACTTGTCCCTAATCTACCTGTGCGACACTACAGATTGGAAAGAGATCACATGTAGAAAGCTTGGTTACCTGCGGTTATTCCCCCCAGCTCCTTCGGACGATTATTGGCAGGTTCTGAGGCCCTGCCGCGAACGGTGAACAAATGCATTTCTGTAGATGACTGCGAGGCAAGGAAAGATTGAATTCTCACACTCTTTCGTCTGCGTGTGTGTGTGTTGGTGGGGAAACGGTGAGTCTCCTAGAAATAGGCAGTGATAGATGAGGTACATGGAAGAAGACAGCTACCCCTGCTCTCCAGCCTGGCTGAATCAGGAAACTGTCTGCCAACTAAATGCCTCCCTCCCTCCTTCCCTGCCTCCCCCTCTCACACACTCATTATAATTTTCTCCTTCTCCTCTTGGCCTCCTCTTTTCCACTGCTTACGAATCAATCGTTTTGTTAGTGCTTACCAGACAACAGATCTTTAGTCATTATGAGATTGCGCTTTATATCACTGCTTAATGAGCACTGCAGCCGCTGCAAGCAGCCCAGGCAGCAGCTAATGGTCACAATAGCTTCTTTTGCTGTCTTTTTATTTCTGTATGCTGCCTGAGTTCATTAAAATGTTTTTTTTTTACATAACATTTTTCTTATTAATATAATTTAAAGAGCACTAAATGAGTTTTTCTAACTATGCAAGAAGAGGTAAAACATGTGAGACAAAGTTCTCCACTAGATTTGCTAGTCTTCCAGTGTGGAAAACAAACATTGAAAATGTAAGTCACTTTGGGTGAATGGTCAATGGTTGGAAGTCGGTTAACCCAAATAATAGTTCTGCTAATGACTAGTGGTAGAATATCTTAAAACTTTTCTCTTTTAAAGATGTTCCTTTATGAAGCCCACTTTACCAAAACAAATAATTTCTGTTTTTTCTGCTCATGGCTCTTCTCAGCCTCCCTACCTTTCCTCTAGCCTCAGGGTGCTTCTTTATTCATTGCTTGGATAAATGTACATGACCCCTTAGAATAACACCAGTTGCCCTAGAGGGCACATTTGAGCGATGTGACATTCCAGCTAACCTAAGATGACTTTTAAAGGATGGATATCTGAAGGACGGCAGAGAGGTGGGTGGAAAACATGGAGGACAAACGGACAAAATCAAATCAGCGCAAGCAGATAAGTAACGTGGAAAAGGTTATGAGACGTGGGGGGAAAAAGGAGCAATACATAAAACGTTAGTTTTTGATATTTTACGGTGGAATGTTTTCGACAGCTGTTTTGACAGCCTCTCACTAAGTCTAGAGCAGCAACAATCTGTTGTTTTTTTTTAAATGCACACAATCATTAGTCCTCTTAAACGTAATTTGACAATACTTGAGAAATGAATATGCCTTCTGTTCATTTAGTAAAACTCACATAGTTTTATTTTTATTTCAAGCATCCAAGGTGAGTTCTGCTGACAAAAGCAACTCAACAACCCACTAAACATTTAGGTTTAGTCAGAGGAAGGTGAAGCTTTACAGTCTCAATAGAAGTATGAGTATAGTTTATAACTGGCCTTTAGAAAAGTCATAATCACTGCAGAAATACATTCAACTGGAGGTATTGTAGCAGGCTGACCTGCATTGGTCCTTAAAGCCAGGGTCCTTCCAATAAGCTGTCAAGAATGACTAGTACTTTCTTTGTTCTGAACCTCTTGGGGCTCTGTGGGTGAATAAAATACATCTACTTGTCTGTGCACAAAACGATTATATTCCTGCAGAGCGTGCAAAACATTTTCTTTATAACCAGGGCTTTTGTAATCACAAGAACGGAATTGATGTTTCTTCCGCATGATTTAGGCAGAGAAATATCAGCAACTTTCAACATGGTTTGATTAGAAAAGAACTGGAAAAGAGGAAGTTAGATTTTGAGATGATACATGAGAACAGTCGTGACGTTCACCAAGGTTTCAGAGGTAATCTGGGATGCATCTAAAGCTTTGGCCTGAGCTCAGTGACTTTGAGGGTTTCACTGCCCAGAAAGCCTCCCCTCGGCTTAGATTGCTGTTCGATCATACACCAGACAGCCTAACAGTCTCTCTTTCACAGTCTGTCCAATGCTTTGATTAGTCAGAAGTTGGATTGTAGTTTATCTCTGTTACTGGCAGAGACTCATAGTTATGGTTGAAAATGATCAAGCTGATTCACAGCTCCAACAATAAAAATAAATTCCTCTCAAATATGGATCTTCGCAGAAATACGGTGATTTCTTAGTCCTTTAAATTTTTATGGTGACATTAATCCTCTAAAAATTGTATGCAAAATTATTTCAGTCATTGTTCGATTTCGGAAAAAAACATCTACACAAGAGGTCAAAATAATTAACATTATTATTGTTAGGATGCATCCTGATCGCTAACGTAAATCCAGTAGCATTTGTTCAGTCTCCACGGTAACCAACAATAACACTGGGCTTTAGGTGGAGGATGCTTTCAATCTGGTTTTAAGTTTTACCTCAAATATGCATCATGCCAATGGGTTTGAACCTTGACAGAGGTTTTGCACATATGACTGTTAGTTGCTTTAATTCTAGTTTTATCCTGATGGATTCAAGGATGTTCACAGAGCATAATCCATCCATTTCTGCAGGAGATGACCATTAGAAGCGTAAAGGAATGGTGCAGTTGTTTTGTGGAGCCCTAAGCTTGCTCCTAACAGCCCTACTCTCTCAGCTGAACCGCATCCCATGCATCCTCATTTGATCAACTCTCTCTGCTGAGTGTCTTCTCAGCAGTTGGTTATGCAGCTTCTTCTCTATAACAAGCTTCCTACTGTCTTCTATACATCACTGTGCATTTTTTTTTTGCCCCCATCAAAAACTGAACAATCTCTTGCATTCTAGACATCCGTGTACCAAGCATACAATACCCATTTAAAACATGCTGTATGGAAGCAGTTGAAAATTTTAATTTTAAACCAAATTACAGTCGTAGGGAAATCATATTTAAATGTAAAATCATTCTGGCTTAAACATGTTTAGAAATGTCCCAAAATTTTGAAAATTTCTGTTCTTAAAAAAAATTCTGGCAGGCCAGTTAGTTATACGTCAGCTTGTACACCTAAATTCGGCCAATCATATATCAATGGTCACCCGTCCATGAAATTTTTTCGGTCAAAGCATCTTGATTCATATGTCGCAGCTAATATATGCAACGATTGAAATAAGAAATAAGAATCATTTCCTTTCCCACTGAGTTGCGTCCCAGTGTTCACGGGGATGGACGTCTGTGTCTTCGGCAGGCGTAGAGCTAAAGGACATGGGCTCAGACATGTACGGCTGTAAGCCTTCTACACCAAACCAAGCTTCTGCCGCCCTGGCGTCCTCTTCCACAAAATCCCCACTTTCCTCCTCTAGATAAAAAATGTATTAAGTAGGAGGCTCATCCACGTCCTCTGACACAAAACTCTCCTCCTCTTGCATGTTTCCGCTGTCCATTGCGTTTCTTGACAGTGTCCTTGCTAAGCCACCAATTTAGTGCTACTTGGTCCCAATGGAATTTCCCATTGGGAACCTACTAGCACTAAGTTGCTAACTGGTTAGGAGGGTACTTCTGAGACACCGGCCACAATCAAATATGCTTGCGAACCTTAAACCATAAAAATCCTGCCCTCTTGATAAACGACCAATCATATTCACTTGTGTAAAGTCAAATTAATAAAGTAGAATTCGGAAAATGCAACTGTTGGAACAGCCGTTTCCCTACGGCTTTAAACTCAGCAGCTAAATCACATGAGAATAGAGGTTTTAATTTAAAGCTGAAATATTGTTTTCTTAGCATTTATTATGGCTCAGAATATTACATCTCTTTTTTCAGCTGTCTGGAAGGACACTTGTTTTATTTTATAATATTTGACAGAAAACCTTCTCCGTACTGCCATCTATGGGTGGAAATATGGCTACTGCAATCAAATTTTACTTTGTTAAAACTGTGCTGCTTGGTACATGTCTATGTCACAGCCCTGGGTTCAGCTGTAATGGCAAGTTTCTTTTACCTTAGAAGTTTAAGCTGGGACATTGGAGGAATGTAATTTTTAAGATTATAGTGTTCCAGTTTCCTGCTTGTAGACGCTTGTATTCTACGTTGTACGAACAGGGCCACTATGGCCACTGTCACAACAGTAAGAATAAAAGAAAAAATGTTTTATGTAGTACTCCAACTTCTGAGTACAAATGGAACGCACAAAAGAACCATTCCACTCAGACACATTCCATCATGACAAGTCAGGAGCTGGAATTGCAAGCTTTGATCAATGCTGATTTTCAGGTGAGCGTTTTATTACCTATAAATTGGCTAAGCGTTTTTAATTTAGATATTTGATATTTAGTAGTTTATTCATATAATGATATTATATCATTGGTTATATGTACATAAACAAAATGTCATTGTCAGATTGAAAGGTATTCAGACTCTAAAATTAAAAACTATAGGTTTTTCGTTTATACATTTTACTGTTTCTAGACATATAAAACAGCCGATTGGACTAAAAATGTGTTATGTTAGCATGCTATTCTCCTTCACTCATCCCCACAACTGGCTGTGTCTCAGCTCTGCCAACTTTGGTAAGATTAAAAAAAAAAATGTGTGGAGGTGGGGCTTTGTTTACATCTAGTTTATTTAGACTTTAATTATTTCACATTAGTCCAGACCTAGGAAATACTTGAATTATATTCACAAATTTTCCAAAATGGATCTGAAACTTGTGTAAATGTTAGGGCTGCAACAGAAAATTATTTAGATATTTGATTAATATGTTGATTATTTTTTGATTAATCGATCAATAGTCGGAGAGCAAAGATTGTTTCAGAATTAAATCAGGTCTAACTAATACTTTTTCACTTGTTCTGGATAGAGCATATTGACAAACACTTTTCTTTTTATCTTAAAAGCAAATTATATATGTATTTTTTTTTTTTTTTTTTCAATTTTGGTATAATTACTGCTCTAAGTGGGTTGCTCTGTCAGCTCAAGACAAGTTCTAGAGTCTCTATATTCTAATGATCATTAGATTACTAAATTAGTTGACAATTATTTCAATCATCGATTAATCATAATTAATCTGATTAATTGTTTCAGCTCTAGTAAAGATTTAATTAGGGTTACTCAGTGATGCCATCCAGCCTATGCAGACAGAAAGTGTGGATTGCTTCAAATTGTGTTTGGCTTAAATCCGTGCTTTACATTAAAACAAGTTTTAAAGGTTTGAAATAAACTAAATATATATATATATATATATATATATATTTACCACATTTAAGTTATTGCTAAAAATTAAACCCAAAAAATTACTTTCCATTTTGTTTCTAAGTGGCAGTGCTGCACAAATAAGGGGAAATATGAACAACTTCTCGACAGTCATTTTCATTCTGCGTACATTTCATTTCCCTCAGCGGCTGCATAAAAAGATTATGTAATTTCACACTAAGGATTTTTATCAGCTCCTGCCTCTAACCAACACTACCATCACAGTGCTAATGGTAATCAATCTAAGATCAATTAGGCAGTAATTGCTGAGTCAATGGGGGAGGCTGGTTAAATATTGATAAGTGTCTAAAAGGCCCATCAGGCTCTATTGACGGCTAAGGGAGACAGACAGCATCAGTTGGGCTGAGACTGGGGGAGGGAAGGAGGGAGGAGTGATGGAGCTCTGGCTTCAGGGGCCTGGGTGATATTCTGAGCTGAAGCTGCTGTGGAAATCAATGCAAAGCCGTCTCTCGCTGGCCATAAGTACTGGTCATAACCTTGATATTAGTGTTGAAAGCACATACTTTGCTGTTATGAACTTGTTAAGACCTTAACCTTTATAAGAAAAACCTCTGCTATAAGGTGAGACCACTCTTTAAAATACTGCAGTCAGCCTGTTTTTTTTCTCTAAATCTATTTGATGATTCTTTTTGCATGTATCAGGTGCTAAATGAAAGACACATATGTCAAAATTTTTTTATACATTTGATCTGAGAAGCGATACATAATTAGTAGTTCTTAAGGCTGGAATAACGAGAGAGAACACATGCGTTTCCATTTTTTTTATTCTAATGGGTAATGAAGCGTCAAATACTAATACCAATCAGCCCACACATGACAATAGAGATCATTTTTAATATCTCTCCATTGTCTTAAATAGGCTATGTGCTGCATAATATACTGCAATTCGGGGGGCTGAATTCCCCACGTAGTCCTATGGATCTGATATAAATTCACGATGCATGTGCACAGCTTTGATACAGGATGCTGCTTTTGTTTTAGCAGTAATAGTAGTAGAAGAGGACATGTTTGTTTCTAACACTGTCAGGGAAAGCAATGTGTTCATCTGCAGCCAGAAAACAGTCAACATCTACTTAAAACCCAATAAAAAGTGACTCTGCTTAGAAAAAGAAGACCTTGTCAGCAGCATCTCTTAATCAAGACAAAAATGTAATAGGCGCCTGGCAGGTAACCGGATAATTATCGAACATGTGTTTGACTCATGGAGGGAACTTCAAGTGGGTTTGAGACTGAAAACTGATGCTGACATGGCTCATTTTTTAGTGACCAGGTAAAAAGAAAAAAAAAGTTCTACGTTTTGTTTAGAGGTTGACATAAAAATAATATGAAAAATGATATTAGTCCCTTAATAATAAGTATCTACTTATTATTAATAGCAAAATATCCCAAGGTAATCCAAGATGGATCCAGGGAACTTGTAGACATTACTTTTTAAGCCTTGACACACATTTCTCAATCAGATACGTCTGTACTTTGACTAGGCCAATGTAACATTTGCAAATTATTTAATATAAGTAATTCAGTTGTAGCTTTGACTACAGTTTTAAGGTTTTCCTGCTAGAGTGCTGTGCAGGCTCTAATAGGCCCTGAAATTTGCTCCATGCATCATCACTGTTAACCTAAGATGAATATTTTGCACAGCTGATAGTTGTCCTGTCAATAAATAGTTCCACCTACTGTAATACGGGACCTCTGTAGCTTCATTAGAGGCATCATAGTCTGCTTGGCTGCTTTATCGATTATTGCTTTGCCTGCACTACCTTTCGATTCAGTGGCCATGGCTTAGTCTGCACTTGTGCCACACTCTTTATTTTGTAATCATGGATTAAACTGTTCTCTTAAAAGGCATTCTACTTATCAATCGGTAGATTTTTGAGGGAAATTTATTAAAGCACACCTTTAGTGAATTGCTATAGAATATATAAAGTTTTTGGCTGTAATTTGAAAAGACGTGTGAACATTTTGAGAATAATGCATAGTTCTGAAAAGCAGCTTCAGGTGAATCAGCCAATGTAGCCTCAAACTCAGTTTTTCTTTAGAGGTAATTTTAGATATTAGGGTTAGAATGAAGCATTATTATAGGGAAAGGGTTATGTATAAAACTCCAGGCTGATATTAAAATGCATTACCACACTTAGAGTTACACCTCTTTTAGAAGGAAAAACATATTATTAGGTTATTTTAGTATTTATGATTATGTTAGTGATTATGATTTATTAATATTTGCTTCTTCAAATTTGTAACATTAGGGTAAGTGTGTTATAAAAAGGATTTTCTAAAACTTTATCTTTAACTTACTGGAAAAAAAAGGTGGAATACTTGGCAGTAGCTCTTTATTTTATCTAAACACTATTTGTTTGTATTTCTTGGCAGCCTCTTTATGTAATTACAGAACAGACTGATAATTTCCAAACGTATTAAAGTGCTCAAATGTACACACCTTAAACTAGTATAGTATATGTCATGTGGAGGTTTGCATACACTGAGTGTCATGCTTAAGAGGGAAAATGAACAAGGACTCTGTCTTAATTATCATGCTGACTGAACGTGCTGTGTCGGTTAAATGAAGTTTGCAACAGGCGCAACCTCTGGATGCTTAAGGCAGCTACTTCCTGACACTCCCAATCAGCCTGATTGATTGGATCCCAAGCCACTCCCTAACTTTGATTGGCAGCTTAATGACAAAGGGAAAGAGGATAGCTAAAGGAGAGCGAACACTTTGTAGCTAATTGGAAACAAGTTTTCCATGAAATGAGTGTTTGCAAGTGCCTGGCTTGTTGATCTGCAATAACTGTGGTTTAAAAACAAAAAAAAGAAATAATCATCCATTTTAATCTGTTTGGACCCTTTTCTTCAGCTTTCTCCTAACCCTGTCACATCGATCAAGATTAGACTGAGGGAGCCACCATCCTACTTTGAAACGAATCAATCTCGCTGAATGGCTGGAACAACTTCTGCTGACTGTGCCTGTGACATGTGGTATAACTATCTGTGACAAATTTAAAAGGCTCATATCAAACAGATGATTGGATGGCTAAATAACCCATCCCTTGCTCACAACAAACGGAAAAATCATGCAGAATAGAGCATCTATCTGTATTGCTGGAGGCAGTTATGGCATTACCCTTTTCAAGAGACTAATTCCATTAAATGCCTGTTTTTCTCTAATTCTAAATGAAAATAAATAAGTTCTAAAATAATTTCATTTGTTAGTATGATACATTTTCTGATTGTCCAGAGTCCGGTCCAGGTCCGGACTCTGAGAAGCTTTTACCTTGCTGCACATTTTATGTGGTAACATGAATTTATGGTAGTTTCCCCTAAACAAGAATTTTCATCCGGCATAGCTTTGACAGCCTAGCTGTGGCTCTTCAGGGGATCTGCGCAACCTCTTCCAATCCTTTACACTTTAAGATAAAAAGCGGGTGAGGCAGCTAGCCCTGCTATTAAACCTCAAAGTATTTCTAATTGCTAGTTCAAAAATTAGGAAGGTTGACTATGGGAATGGGGGATTTAAAGACGAGTGGACAGACAAATATGCATTTGTTATCTCAGGACTTGCTACACGACCAATCTGTTAAATCTACCGTGAGTCTGTGGCAACTATAAGAAGTGGCAACATTAATCCACTATGTTCTAAACAAGAAGGGTTTGAGGAAACTTACCCACAAGGATCTGAGATAAGAACCACAAAAATATACAAACTCTGACTTCTGCTAAATTAATCTTGGTTTCTGAGCCCTAAACTTGTACATTTTTTCCATATTTTGTGCCGCAACTGGATTCAGGTTAAGTAAAAAAAAAAAATTAAATCTATAGAACCAAGGTTGTAAATTCCTGTTACTGTTTGGCTGTGACTCCATACTGTAGAGAAATATCAGCTGTGCTGCTGCCATCAACACCCTTGTGTATAGATGTTGGAGATCAGCCTGTTTTTCAGTGTAGTCCTGTTTCTCTGAATGTGACTGGCTGGATGTTCTCTCTTCATCCTCTGACATGGGAGTTGGCTCGGAACTTGTCTGCCTGGCCGTGTGTTTTCTGAAATGGTCCCCCAGTTGCCTTTTGTATCTCTGTTTCTGTCTCCTTGAACACCAGTCAGCCTCGGCAGATGGACGCTCATGCTGAGCCTGGTTTTACTGGAGGTTTCTTCCTGTTAAAAGGGAGTTTTTCCACTCCACTGTTGGTACAAGCATGCTTAGTGTGAGGGATTGCCTTCAAGTCAATGAGTCTATGCAATAAATTGGTTTTCCTTAGACAAAAAACTTGCCTGCCTCCTGATTCTATAAGCCTGCATGAACCCTATCAGACCTGTCACAGTGTGTTTTGGGATCTCTGTCTTGTTTTCTGTGCCCTTACCTCACTCTCGGATTCTCTCCTGGATTGTCTCTGTATCTTGGATCACCTGACTCTGGACTGACGCTTAGATTCCGTACGTTTGTCCCTTCAATAATTTTGCCTGTCTGTGCTCTCATGGTTCTGACCCCATGCATTCCCCTGGACCAACGAGTAACTGTCAAAAAATGATTCCTCCAAACTAACCTGGACAGATTCAAGAATCCTCAGGAATTCATCATGTCACACACCAACCGGTTTCTTCAGACACTCTCAACATCTGTTCTCAAACTCTGGGAAAGTTAGTGAACCAGAATTCAACATTGGATATATTGCCCTCTGATCTACCTGGTCACTCAATAGCTCAATTTCCTTCCAGAAGTTCAGGTTGCTGATTTTTTTGAATCCCTCCTGGCCTGCAGCACTTTCATGTTTTATTATACGTCACAGAACTGTCCTCACTATCAATATGATCACTGTGATATTGTTGGCTGCACATCCATTCTACCACCTTCCAAAAGTGCCCTTCTCATGTTTAAGAAACTAGTTAGAGATGACCTAAGCTTTGTGGTATATTGTTTTGCCAAAGATGCACACTGTAGTAAGGGAATGCTCTGTTCTGCTGTTTGTTCAAAGCCCAAAGCTGTTTGTACAATCAAGGTATGTAAAAAAAAAAAAAAAAAACTGGTACCAAAGGGCTTAAAGTTTTCTAGAAAGCATAACACAATATAAAATAATTTAAATCCAACCTGTACAAAATCAAACTGTCCACTTAGGAAGGAACACTAATTTCATATCCTGTTGTGCGTATGGAATAGAGAACAGGTGGACATTTTTGTCAATTAGCAAGATGCACTCAAAGGAGTTGTTCTGCTGGTGGGGATCACAGACCACTTCTCAGTACCTATGCTTCCTGACTGATGTTTTGCTCAGTTTTGAATGTTGGTGGTGCTTTGTCCAAGCCAAACATAAGCAAACAATGTTACTCAGGGCAAAAAACTTTAAAAAGCAGTTTGTTACCATAGGAACCTATACTGCAGCTCCCATTTTTAACTTTTGTGTTGAGATTCTCATTCTGTTGGCAGCAGGCCTCTGTTCATCTTTTACATTTCCTAAGACTTCTTTCGGGTTTTGTAAATACAGTAAACTGTGTTCCAGCCTCTATATTTTCTGTTTGGCAAATTGTCTCTGAATTACATGTTCCCACAGACAACATTTAGCCCTTTAATAATTTTTGTGAAGCTATCCAAAATCGCTCCTGCAGGGAAGGGCTGTTTCACCTAGGGACAAATTAAGTTTGCTAATTGGTTAGTTGCTGTTAAGCCTCTAGGACTGATTCAGAGGTGGTGTCAAATTTTTGGAAAAAAGCATTAAGATCAGACAAAAATTAAGTAAAAAAAGTATTATAAGACAAGAAAAAATGCAAGGATTAAGAAATGTTTTATGAAATCAGTAAAATCCTTTGGACTCTAGAACAAATTACAATTTTGACATAAAGCAAATATAGGTCCAAAAAAAAAATCATACCAATTATATGAAGCAAAAAGTAGCATAGTTGGGAGATGCCTACCATTACATCATTCCCATTATTCACCATGAATTCTACAATTTATCAGAAAAAAAATACTTGCCTTCAAAAGCAACCAGTGTGAGCTACTGGCATTGAAATGTTTACATTTTTAGTAAGTTTCTGGGTACCTTTTACATACAAATTGGAACAGAATGGTGTGTCTCATAAAGAAAGGCTTACTAGGTTATGTCACAATGCATAAATATATGTAAGCTGATCTGTGGCCTATATTCATGCAGTGTGTGCAGGGTGATCTGAATGCTTTAATCAAAACCCACCTCCAGCTGTTGCCCACCAGGTGAACTGTGTCTTCCACCACCGCAACATGGTAATAAAGAGACGATGGCTCCTTCTTTAACACGGCTGATAATGAAATACTGGGTAGCCATAGGAGGGGACACTTGCATTTTTTTTTTTACCATGACTTACCTTATGCTTTCAATCAAACAACATCAGACTGGTAAAAACATATTTCATCTTGAAAAACCTTCAGCTATTACTTGAAACGTTATCCTCACCTCTTAAGTAAAAATCCGGCAGATAAGGATTCTAAAAGAGCTCCAAGGTGATTAAATTGCTATTTGTATTTCTTGCATTCCCATGAAACACAGCAGTAGGACAGATCAAAGGCATTGAAAGAAAAAAAAAGCAGAAACAAACATCCTGGCCATGAATAGTTATATTTACATATGTACTTAGTCCGGTTTTGTCATTTGAGGGAACAAATGTGTGACTGACAGCCAGATGGCAATGGTGCACCAATCAGTTCAGCACTTGAATGAGTGATATTCCCAAACCCATATGCTGCCGACATGCAAGACGCAGAGCCGTCTCATGGTAACACAATCATTCTGCATGTTTAAGCTTTTTAATTCAAGGGACCACCAAGTGAGACCAAACGGATGCACGAAAAAAAAGGGCTGAATATTCAGTGAAAATGTTAATGCATCATATTATGGAAATTAGGCACTGGGCCAAGAGACAGCAGATTTATGAACACCTGTTTGCTTAGCTAGAAATGTACCATCATTTCAATCTGCAAAACAAAAACTATATGCTTCAGGGAAATGTAGGGGTGGGTAACATATTATGGCAATCAATGAATTAAAAGACTATACTGAAACGTTCTTCCTTTCTATGGGTATATTAAAGAGAGGCTAAAATTATTAACAAGAATTCTTTAAGGGAACATTTCAACAAGCAAAGCTGGAATTTTTCGGTCTCACTGTGAGAAATAAGAAGCCAGATTCCATTAACTATTCAAAAAACATTTTTTACCCTGGATACTTATTTATTATCTATATATAGACCCTTTTATCAGTCATCATTGAAGATTCCTGATTCTGGCGATTTTTTTTCTGGACTCATATGAGAGATGGGATTTTAGATGTGATAATAATTCAACTGCCTACTTAGTCAAGAGGTGTGTCAGAGGGGATCTCATGTAAGTAGATGGAAATATCCAGTGTATGATGGCTAAATATAGTTCAGACTGAGGCGAAGCTAAACTGGAATAAGTCACAGTAAGATGTGGGTGGGCATCAAACACAATTTGGGCTTGAAGTGATTAAATCTACCAGAGACTGAAGCAGTCAAGGTGAAAAACATGGAATTCTTGTATTTCTTCAAGGCAAAGGCTGCCTCCATATGGAAGGTGCAGAAGCAGGGCATGAAGATTTAATGCTGACTTCCACATATACAGTGACCTGCAAAAGGATTCACACCCCATACGCCTGTTTCCATTGAGGTTATATTTTAACAGCAAAAACAGTTTATATAATTTCTTCAGAGCAACTGGCTGTGCTCTCCATAGTTTTAATATATCAAAGGTGACATGTAGAAAAGCAGTTTTTGACAGAAGCTTTGTTTGCCACAAAACATGTTGGGGAACAACAAATAAGAGGGCTATCTGTTTAAATGAGACGAATATTACATTTCATGGCCTTAAGCCAAATATTCATTTAATGTAGGAGAGCTAACTATGCACATCCCCTTGAACACACCAACCCAATAGTGCAACCGGGTTGGTGGCTGGGGCATACTGTGGTGGTTATTTTCTTCACCAAGATCAGAGAAGCTGGTCAATCTTATTCAGAGACAGATTGCACTAAATAAAGGGAAATGCTGCACAAATTCTCTCCATTTAAACTGACTTGACTCAAGTACATTAATATTAGAAATAATTTAGTTAGGTTGTATAAATTTGGTATTGGAAATATACAGGTGAGGATTCTAGCAAGCAGAGCGATTGAATTAGATGTTACACCTATAAAGAAATGCATTCTGGAGCACAAAGGGGGCATTTCTAGCTACATGACACGCATGATTATGGCATTAACAGCAACACGAGAGTGACGCCTACCCTGTTTGCAACTTTTGTGTCTTGTCGCTTCCCAACAAGAAATTAGGGCCTGAATGTGGCTGTGACATAGGGTAAAGGAGTGTGCCATAGACAAAGCTTTTTCAAACATAATGGAAGATAGAAAAATTTATGTTGATATAGGAGGTTTGCAGGTGTTTTATTTTTAAGCCCTTTAACTGTTAACCGCCTTGTTTTTATGACTCCCAATCGTAGCAAAGTAGTGTGTAGTGTTTGCATAGATGTTACATTTCTTATAATCCTGGATTGTACGAAATAAAGACATCATTATTTTAATCTGTAGTAATTTTATGTTTATTGTACAGTGAGGCCAGATTCACCTTCCTTTTGGTGACATTTGAATAACTAGACAATATCTTTGTTTGGTAATTAATAGCTCTGCTGATAGCCTAGCCTAAGTCACTTAATTGGTGAATTAAAGTCACCCTGAATGTGAGAGGCCAAAAATCCTACTTAGTAAGCAGATTACAGTTATTCATTAGGTTTCACCCTTGATTTTGAATTATTTATAAATTAACTACAACTCCTAGTTCTAGTTAATGGTATATTTATAATCTACAGGTAAAATATCACAATATAATCAAAGCTCTGATTCCTACAACTGCTATAGAATATTTGTGTATATTTTGATACATTCATGGTCAAAAGGGGTTAAAAAAAAGATAGTATAAGACTCTGTAAAGGTAAGTAAATGAAATGAGTAACATACTATGTGATATAAGGGGGGAGTGGTGCCCTAGTGATCAGGGCATTATGCTTGAGTTCCAGACCCACTGCCACAAACTGCCACTCTGGGTCCCTGAGCAGACCCTTAACTCCACACTTCTCCGCGGGCGCCGCACAATGGCCGCCCATTGCTCCCAAATGGGGACAGGTTAAATGCAGAGAGGGAATTTTGTTCCTCTGTACTTGTGACAGTTTAATGACAATAAAAAGCTGGGAAAAGAAATACTAAAAAAGTTGTAACTGAGGTAACCGTTACCTCTACAAAATGTCTGATGTTTTTAAGATTAAAATCATTGGTGGAGGAAATGTTTTTGGACTTCTAATTTAAAACAGGCAATGTGATTGAGAAGGGTTAATATTGATTTGTTTGTCTTGCTTTCAGTGATGAGTATTAGAAGGGTTTTTGGATGGGTGTAACAGGGTATCTTCAAAGAGCTGGGGAGACTTTGATGGGTCTACTTTTGGTTCTATATAGATTAGCAGGGCTATGGCCTTTGCTTGCTTCAACAAAGACAGAGTCCTTTGTTGAACTGAGAATCAGCTTCTAAAGGATATATTCAGCTCAGTGAAAGACTTAGACCCAAAGGGCCACTAACACAAACTCTCTCCTTACTAAATCTATATCTATTTCGGCTTAATATGTTTATTTAAATTTGAATGTTTTGGAATAATTTCTTCTGCTTTTTTTGTGATATTCCTTTATATCTTATGCAGTGCAAACATTTATTGGTTTTATGCAAAAAGATAAAAGACAAAAACTTTATTGAAAAACATGGTTATACCGTGGAAAATCTTCTCGTATCTCACTTGAAAATATGTAGTTCCATCTGCAATATTATGTCACAGAGTAAGCATCTTTACAGACAGGTAATTCCAAAAACATCTACCCCTAAAAATTACCTGCAGAACTCTCTAAATGAAAGGAAAGAGAACTGTAGTATAACTGAAAAATTTCCCTGCAGAGTTTCAATACAATGTAACACTTGTCTTGTATTTAATAGAACCTTACATTAAGGAGTCATTTTCTCAGATCGAGGAAGACTCTTCAGTCTTGATTTGCTTTTAACAACCCCTAAGACCACCACAATCTTTGGACAAGGCCATTTAAACTTTAATTAATTTTGTGACTAGCCATACTCCAAGCTACACTTGCAACTCACAGCACCAATCTGCAGCAGTGGAGACAATTACATGACCATAGTTTAAGATTTATGGTTTAAAATGTTATGCTGTAGAATTCAGTGAATGCCATAGTCTTTTGAAGCAATGGTTAAAGAGCAATCAGAGAAAAAAACTGTATGGCAGGTGGATATAGTTCATTCTAGTGAATATTTCTTATTGGAATATTATTATTTGTATTATATTATTATTATCAAGTTATTCTAAATTGGTTGCAGCAGATTTCATAATTTCCTTCTAATTTACTTCATTTTGTCTTCCAAATTTTTGATTTTTCAGCACTTAGAATATATCTGTTTTGACAAAATAGAGCAACAGTACCCAAACACTGATACAGAAACTAGGCCATTGATCCATTGGTGTTGGATGGCAAATCCATTTTAGGCTGCACAGTGGGGCAGGGGGTAATACTGCTGCTTAGCACCAAGAAGGTTGCAGGTTTGAGTCCAGGTCTTTCTTGCATATTCTTCCTATGCCGGTGTGGGGTCTCTCTGGAAACTGTGTCATCCTTCCACAGTCCTGTGACTGTACAGTAAGGTTAATTGGCTTCTCTAAAACATTGTCCTTAGGTGGGAGTATGTAGTCTTCGGTTGCTTTTCCTGTTTGTATTTGTGTTGCCCTGCGAAAGACTGGCGACCTGTCCAGGATGTATTCTGCCTCTTGCCCAGTGACAGCTGGAGATAGGCACCAGCATCCTCGTACCAACAGGGATAAAATGTGTGACGGAAAATGGATGGATGGATGAATAGGCAAAGCAATTTATAAGTAGGTCTTGTCATTTCACTGGTTTTAAAAAAAGCATCTGCTAGCATTTTTTAACTGTAATCTATTGCTCTTGTGAAAATAGATCATTCTTCTACTATATGTTCTTGGCTATATGCATGAGAGGGACAGTTTTAAATACATTTTATCAAATAACCAGAAACACAGTGGCTGCTAAAGAAAGATAAGTTTGGTACTTACAGGATAAGTTAGCCTTTGTCGGTATATCACATAAAAAAAGTTTTCCTTACAATATTAACAAAAGGGAAAAACCTCTCTTTTTCCTGATGACATTGTGCTGTTTCTAGCTGTGTTTCTACAAAACAAATAATAAATGTGGCATTTAAAGCACATTCATTTTCTTGTTCATGTCTTTTTATTTTTACAGATCCTAGCAACACATATAACCAAGGGTGCTACACTGATGTTTTTTTTTTTTGTTGGTGTATGATATTAGTCCTTTAATCACGGTTGGCTTTAGGAGTTAATGAGCATCTTTGTATTTACATTTTCCAGAGCTTTTCAAAGAATTAACATTATATACATCCTCTTACTTTTTAAATGATTTAAATGATTCCTTTAACACCATACAAACAGAAATTTTATCAACTCAGTAGTACATTTTCTAATATTATTGAATACATCTTAAAATAAGAATATATGTATACTGATGCAGATTAAAGGGTATTTTTAATGCATTTTTCTACGTATCCAAGGCTGATAGACACTGCCTCTGAGCATGCTGAAGGTCAGGGGAATGTTTAGGATCAGCACTGCCGGCAGACTTACACGGGACACTACAGGGTGTAATCAGAACGGATTAATCTGAAACACATTTTGATTCACCTTCATCGTTATAACATCTGCAAATAGCATTTCAGAACATGCCGACTTCTCCAGCTGAGGACATGCAGTATGACCCACTCCTGCTTTCCTGCACCCCCACTTTGCCATTCTCTTCTGGAAAATTAAACTGCTCAACACACCAACACTAGGGCTTTACATAAGCATTACATGCGCAGCTCATTGCATGCATGCATCCACATGCAGACACTGACTCGCCTAACCCTACTGAGGTTTGTTTTTGCTGCTGCAAAGATAGTGTTATTGATGTGATGGGTCACATTGCAATTTGGAGGCAATTAAAAGGTAATGAATGTGCCCAAATGAAACCTGTGCCTGGAGGGCATCTGCAGTCTATGGTAGATAATGGTATATTTGTGCGTGGCCGTGTACGGCGTTGTGTTGTAATCCATTCATGCAGATATGAGTTAGGTTAAAAAGGCAAATTAAAGAGACTCGTCTTTAAACAATGCAGCAATTATAATATGTCTGGTTTATTGCAGAGGCAGTATTTAATTCAGTTTAGATTACCTTATGCACATTTTAACTATTTCTCACTTACACAGATACTTCAATAGATATGCTTGCACACTTGTTGGCCATGTTAATATTCCATCCTTTTATCAAATTAGACAAAGGTAAAATTGGCATGAAGCTAAACTCCTGTGTGGCCCAGCAGTAACTATCTCTACCTTTCCTTTCATCTTGACATGCATGGGGAACTAAATCTAGTGTGACAAATTCATTTCCACCAAATTATATCTTTAACTGATACAATGCTTGGCAAGTTATTAAGAATCTCCAGCAATGTCCAGCAATCTCAACACATTTTAGTCATTTGGAGGTAAAGAAAAAGACTACTTTACTTGCATGTCATTATGTGGATAACCTCAAGTACATGTAGAGCTGGTTTCATCAATGAAAGCTGCAACTAGCAAATAAATCCCAGTGGTATGCTCCAGTAATTGATTTTTTTCCAGACTCTCAGGTCGAAAAGCAGTCCATGGAAATGTGTTGTTCATCCCCATCCACCAACATTGAGGAGTTTCTAATAGTAAGATAGAAAAAATGACCATGTTAAGGGTTCTGCAGTGCCTAATTGCAAAATAAATAAATAAATTGATAAGACTAAATAATTTTGTTTACACAGATTAATATTGAATTTGTTGATGATATTTCACTTTACTTTTCCGAATAAAATTCTAAACTAGAAAGCCAAATCTTTTGTACTTTTCTCATGTGGAAAATGAAAATGATAATAAAAAAAAAAAAAAAAAATGCAATTTATCAGTCTATTTAATTTACAGGCCGGCATTGGACCTTTTACAAAATCCCCTACAAAAAATATCCTGGCAATGCCCATTAGTACCTTTTTTGATGCATCAGAAGTTACCTTACCTGTAACGTACAGGATATTGGACCCAGGAAACAGCTCAGACAGGTCAGTGGAATGCAACAGATTTTATTAATGATGAGAGGCACAGGGAGCGTGCAGGCGGCTGTCAGTCAGGAAATACCCTGTGGCGGAGACAACAGATTAGTGATCAGCAAATAGGAGAACTAGAGAGGGACTGAGGCTGGATCACTAACCTGTTACTGGGTCTCAGAGTGGGCGACTGGCACCGTTTTGGGTCCGGGGCAGGAGTCCGTACGATGAAGGGGCTTGTGGAAGCGGTGGCCGTTGAGCGGCGGATGGTAAGCTGACTCGGTTACTCACTGACTGAGTGGGGTTCAGGCTCAGAGGCAGGCAATCCAAAGCAGAACTGATGCGGGGGTTCAGAGGCGGATCTGGTTTCGATTCAGGGCAGGCAGACAGGATCAGATAAGGGGTCAGGCAGGCTCGGTGAAAAAAGGCAAAAACAGGTCAGGTAACAGGTAGGCAGGCAAAATATAGAAAAGCTGGAAGGTACTCAATAGTTGGATTGAGACGATCTGGCACTGGGAACAGATCCAAATGAGCTATATATAGAGGAGGGACCAATTAGTGATAATCGCAGGAGGGAGGAGGGAGCAGGTGTGTGGAGTTGGAGATTCAGCCAGCACCAGTGCCGAGATCGTCACATTACCTTTAAAAAAAACTACTTAAAAAATGCAATATGACGTAACAGAGTGACGACGAAGAGGAGCCAATTGATAGATCAAACTCTTGCCGAATCCAGTCGGGAGAAGAGTAAAAACATCTTTTCCTCTGAGAAAAGCCTCCAGAGCAGTGTTTTGCTCTTCTTTCAGTGAAGAAATACAGTGTAATTCCGATAAAACTTACTCAATAGCCACGCTAACGCTAGTTTCATTGGCTGAAGCCGCCATGTTCTTTAGACTAAACTGTCGCGCTTCTCGTTGCGTCACACCTCAACCAGCCTCAAAGCCAACGCTGTTTGGACGTTCGTTTGGTGAACAGCTCCAAATTTTCTTCAACGGAGAGTCTCCAGACTCATTAGCGAGTGAAATCTTAAAAGCTCGCGAGATCAGGATGGTCTCACGAGGCTAAGGTAGCGGGGGTTGGATTTGGAAATCAGTGTACTCAGAGGGCTGGTGAACTGGAACTGGAAGGGAGGAGGGAAGTTCACAGTGGTTAGTTCAGGTACCGTGGGAAACTTGGATGCCGTAAAAATAACGCTGGTAAGGGACTCACATCTGCGGGGGTTCTTCTCTTGCTTTGAAATCCAGTTAGTGTGGGTTGATCCAGAGAAGAGGGGACTCGATGGAGAGTGGACAAGTAGACAATCGTTGGACCCGGAGGAGCAGTAGAGCGGAGTGCCACTTGGAAATCCGAGAGAACTTGAACGAGATGGGTGGAGGTGAAACCCCTGCTCAGTGTGACACACTGAGCAGGGGAAGAAGGCCAAACATCCAGCTTGCAGAATGGCTTCCTGCCGCAAGGCAAAGACAAAACAAAGTTAGGCTCAGTGAAACAAAGACTCAACTAATCTCAGCATGCCTGGACTACCCAAAACTGTCAAACACTCTGGCCCCGAGGTAGTGACAGTCCATAGCTTAAAGGAATAGTACACCCAAAACATGATTAGCCTTCATTTTCTACTCACCCCCATGCTGAACAACACTCTGGAGTACTTTTTTGATATCTCAAATGCATCTGGAGATCTGGGAGGCTTCTTGCTGTCTGCTGACATTCAAATAATGGAGGTCTATGGTGACCGAGACAGAAAGGTCCATAAAAGTCCACAAAAAACGTGTCAATATTCCTCCATACTGCTCGTCCAATGTATTCCAAGTGTCCTGAGTGGGTAGCATCCAGAATTTACTCGAAACGAAGTCATTTAGAATGTTTTTAGAGCATAAACAGTAGTGTATAGAATTTCCTGAAAGCGCGCACATGCACGCTCACGACGCTACGGAAGCCGGCAGACCAAACCAGATGAAAGTGCGCATTCAGCGTCTGCTCTGCCAATAATGCAAACGTAGAAGAAGAAATGTGCTGTTTACCTGTGCAAAGAAAGAAACAACGAAAGAAAAATGTCTGAGGACTTCAGTGTTGAGGAAGAGCATGAGTTCTTTGCCGAGCTGAATGCGCTGGTTTGGTCTGCCGGCTTCCGTAGCGTCGTGAGCGCGCATGTGCGCGCTTTCAGGAAATCCTATACACTACTGTTTATGCTCTAAAAACATTCTAAATGACTTCGTTTCGAGTAAATTCTGGATGCTACCCACTCAGGACACTTGGAATACATTGGACGAGCAGTATGGAGGAATATTGACACGTTTTTTGTGGACTTTTATGGACCTTTCTGTCTCGGTCACCATAGACCTCCATTATTTGAATGTCAGCAGACAGCAAGAAGCCTCCCAGATCTCCAGATGCATTTGAGATATCAAAAAAGTACTCCAGAGTGTTGTTCAGCATGGGGGTGAGTAGAAAATGAAGGCTAATCATGTTTTGGGTGTACTATTCCTTTAAGTACTCCTCCAGATAATGGTCCAAAGAGCTACAGGGGTGCAGGGAGGCCCAATGAGAACGGGGCACCACCTGGTGGAGGAGAACAGGAAACACAAAAACAACCCACAAAAACTGGATTCTAGAATACTTACATTTGTTTTGTTTGCAGATGATACTAACATCTTTTGTACAGGTGACAATATGAATCAGCTTATGACTGATATCACTCTTGAGTTATGTCGACTTCACATATGGTTTGATATTAACAAACTATCATTAAATTTGGATAAAACAAAGTTTATGTGTATGGGAACTGTTAAACTAAAACGAACAAAAAAAGTATTTAAGTCTTAAGGAAATTAAGTTCTTGGGAGTAATGACAGACTATAAAAATTGTTGGAGACCTCATATAAAATACATTCAAACTAAAATATCCAGAAGTATTGCCATTCTCAGCAAAACTGAACATTTCCTAAATTATGCTGCACTTCATATTCTGTATTCCGCACTTATATTACCTTACTTGAGTTACTGTGTAGAAATATGGAGTGTAAATGTTAAAGGTCAGGAAAAGGGAACTAACATCTTTGCAGACTACTAACATTTTAGCCACAGACTATTTAGACTCTTACCTTCAGGTCGGTGCTACAGATCGTTATTTGCTAAAACGAGCTGCCACTGAGACAGTTTCTTCCCCAAGGCTGCTTCTCTGATGAGCCTGCAGCCTGAGTAGTCAACTACTCTACTGGGAAAAAATAAGCTCTACATGTCCTTTTCTTTTGATAAAACAAATAAAAATCAGGACTGTTGATACACATTATACAACATACTGCTGTTAAATACATATACTTTTAAATAAATATCCTTAATCCTATTTCTTTATTCTAAAGTTATTGACTTGGTTATTAAAACAAATTTGGCAAATGAAGATGGATCTGATTCTGAAAGGGCTGAGGACATAGAGCCATTTCACTAAATAAAATTAATTATAATAGTTTTATTGGTAGTGGTTTTCAACAATTTTATTGTTTTTTTTCCCTCTAAATAGTGTATTTTTATTTTAGTTAAGTTTCTCTAGCTTACTTGAGAGTTTCTAACTACTGTGAGTTGAATTTTATTATTTTTAATGATTTGTGGACATAGCAAAATTCTCATGTCCCAGGGATTACCCTGCTTCCGCTGACCTAACATTTTTACCGTAGGCTCTTTACATCATATTCAAGGCCATCCTGATGTTCTCTCTTCAGACTACTATGACCTTTTCTTAGTCTCTCATCTTTGGCCCCACCTCACAATGGTTTTTGTAACAAGATTGCTATCTTCTAATGGTCGTTCAGTCAACCCAATTATTATCAATAGGTTGTTTATTTGAAAATGGTTCAAATTATCCCTATAAGGAACTGGGAGGGGCTTTGGTCTTAAAGGTTTTTCTGTTTCCATGGACTACGCTCTGACATCATCATGGCCAACCAGGGCCAACACTAAATCCCTCAGTTGTGATAGAAATTATCTTCTCTGCCAAGATTTTACAACAGTTTATCCTCCAGCTTCCATCCCCAAATAAACAGCAAGCCAGAAAGGACAAATCAACAAGTGGAAACCAAGTTGATTATCATCTGATACGGGAATTAACCAAATGTCACACAACCTGCTATGATGGGAATAGGCCATGAACTTTCTTAAGTCTAGTACCTTAGCCTTTCTATATTCAACATCACCTATAGATATCAGCCACAGGTATTAACTATCCAAGAAAAGGAAGCCAAGGCCCCCCGCAGCACAAACAGTGACGGCACCCCCTTGGTTTATTCTAGAACAGCCAGTTATTGCTGCATTAACAAATCAGGGTTCTAATAGGGAACCCACACTGTATTGTTGAGAACATGCAGACTTCCCGTAGACAAGCTGAAGGCATAAGCTAGTATGGCAACAATCAGTGAAAATAACAAGGTTAAAGACCATGCCGTGTTTGGTGCACTTGGGAAACCCTAACCTAAAGGTGTTGACTTTATATTGTGCATCCAAGCATGTTGATGATAACACATTCTATGATGATTCATATTAGTTTACATAGAAACAAATATAAAAATTCCAAATAGAAAAAGCCAACAGGAACAATTAAATCCATTCCAAATGTCTAACAAACTGACATAAGGGGAAGAAATGTATTTTACCAAGGCAGAAATGTAGCACACCACAAAGGCAGGACTTAAAACAGAACTTACAGCAATATTTCTCATTTTCAAGTTCATTAGATCCCCCTAACCCTGCAAACCTACCAAGGTATTACTGCCTAACTGCTCTCTGAGGCGTTTTTAATTAGAGAAGAAGCCTTGTTATGTGAGGCATCTGGCACAATCCTTTGTCTTTTGTTAAAGTCACACTAATTAGGATTCTCTGAGAACATGCGTCCATCCCGAATCCCTAATAAGGAAGCCTGCTTATCCAAGTAATAAGATGCCTGATGTCTCCACAAGAGTAGTACTCATGCTGAAATTCAAAAATACACCCAGGCATGTTTTTTAGCAGACATCATGTTCTTGCGAACATGTTTTTAAAGAGTGGCTTCTGTTTTTGTGCAGTAGGTGTAGGAATTCATTTACCTATAATGTTTTATTTTGTTAAACATAAACATAATCACCTACACACTTCCTTTCTAGCTAATAATTATGTGGTAATGCAATTGAAATATATGAGACTGATACAAAAGAGATAAGAAAATTTCCACATTATTGCTAAAAGATCATCGTAACTCATAAATGAAATAAGTGGGATCCAATTCTTTATCCATAATGTTTAATATTTTGGCCACCATTGGCAGCTATAACAGCTTTGGACCTTCTTTGGAGGTTTTTCCCATGCAAGAGGTATGTGTAATTTTTTATTTTTTTTTTGTGAATTATCATTCAACCAGAAGCACATTTGTAAGGTCAAACATTGAGGTTTGTCAGTAACCACTGATGCTATAACACTCCAAAAGTCTTTTTTCTCAGGTCAAGGTTAGGTTTCTGTGCAAATATGTCAAGTTTTTCCAGGCAAAAAACTTAGCCAACGATGTTTCAATTGACCTATTTTGGTAGAAACCTTCACAAACTATCCCCACAAATGTGTGCCATACCGGTCTAAAAAAGTAAAAAGCCTGTAAAAAGATGAGTTCCAACCATTTACATTTTCAGCTACTCAAAAGAGACCTGGTTAAGTTAACAGGATAAAGGGAAACTAGGCAGGGTTTTACTTTCTGAGCTTGCATTATCCACCTTTATATACTAAAGTATTATAGTTCCTTTACATAATGGAGAATGACCTATTCTGAAAACCTCTCCTATACTGTAATTTATTTTACATTAAACCTTGCACCAGTTACCTTACCTCAATCAGGTGTGTCTTGTCCTGGTAAAGGCCATGACTTTTCTATCGAAATATAGGTAGAGAACATGTCACAGCTGTTAAAAAGTCCCAGGGGACTCAGTTATATGGCACTTCATCGGACAAACTCAATAGCACTTGATAGTGTAAAGCTTGGATACAACTATCTTATCTATCTATCTTTTAACTATCTCAGTCTTGATGCACTGTTCTTGAGCTATTCTGACATCTGTATGATGACCTCTGTGCACTATGCCCTTTGCATCTGCTGACCCTGCTCAGGGAATTCATGAGGTCTACTGCTTTGTGGGTGATTTGGTCTCTCATTGTTATATTATCAATGACATATGACCTTGGAATATATGGTACGAGTAATTTTAATGAATTGGGTAAGGGGGGTTCCTACCACAGTACACACAGTAATTCACCAACCTCCTGAGAACAACCTGCTCGTTTCCCAGTCGTTTGTAAGAAGAGTTTGCATTCTGGTGTGCTAATACACAATTTATATACATGTACCCATACCCATTCAGTGTACATGAATGTAGTGTGTATAGAAGTAAGACAGTGCTTTAGTTCTGCAATATGTTTACGTATAATTACAAGTGACTCCGATATATGCCAACTAGTCAACCTGCCCTCCACCATCTCAGCAGCGACGACTTCAGACATTGCTGAGTAAGTGCCTTAAAGAAAGCGTCTCAAACTAATGGCCTGCTCTGCATAGACCTGTACTGTAGGGTTCTGAAATTGTCCTAAAAATACATTGTGTGGACCACACGGTTGTACTTCAAGAAAGTTATATTAAAAAAACTCAAATGCATCCAAAAAACATAAGAGAAACTAAATAGCTCACAGGCATAATCCTGGCAGCTTGACTTTCTAAGTATGATCACTCGAAAGGGAACAATTTCACAACTGCACACCATTTCTTAACCGTCTAACAAAAAGATTAATCTTTCCTTCCATACCTGTTTATGTAGATCAGCTAAATGAGACGGGCTGTCATATGCATGAATGTTGTTGTCATTCATAATATTTAATGAGTGCAGTAATGTCTGTTTCTACTCACATTTTGTCAAACTACACATTGGTTTGAAGCAAATACATGCACGTATCTTTAAAGGCGTATCTTAAAAGATTAGAATGAATTGAAAAAGTTGTATAACTTTCTCAGTGTAGAAAGTGAAGCTATTATTACCACCACCAATGAGTTGTTTTGAGGAGAGTTTGTGCATGTGTGTGTTTGCCTGTCTGTCTGTATACAGGATAACTTGAAAAATTGTGAATGGATTTAAATTTCTTTTTTGCAAAGGTGCGCCTCAGTTCAAGGAACAAATCTTACATTTTGGTGAGGATCCAGATGACCATATGGATCCAGGGATTTCCAGAAAGATTCAGTGAATATAGGTACACAGTAAATGTTGCAGTATCAAAGTAACACTCACACTTGGTACCACTCTGAAATATGTGGGACTAAATGTACTCTCAAAGTGTTACTTTAACACTGCAACATTTTATGTGTATTTACTCAAGGTGGAAGACACAATATGTCAGGGCAGAGGTCTGCACTCCCTGAGTACTTTTCTAGCTTTTCTAATATGGATTGATAACAAATAGTGAAAGTACAGCACCCTAACCCTTTATTTCTTGCAGTGTTTAAGTTTTACAGTAGCCCAAGAACAACATGCAATGTTTCAGAAAAAGTATATACTGTGAAACCATTTGTCATGGTTTTGGTTCTGTTCAAGTTTTATCTCTGAGTTTTCATTGGTCTTATTTCCATTCTTGTGTTCTAGTTATAAACACTGGTCATCTGGTCATCAACAGCTCAGCTGTAGAGGTGGTCAACAGCACCAAATTCCTTGGGGTGCACATCACAGACACCCTCACCTGGAATGTAAACACCACCTCACTGATCAAAAGGGCACAAAAGTGCATGTACTTCTTGTGGAGGGTGAGGAAAGCCCACCTGCCCCCACCCATCTTCACTACCTTTTACAGAAGCACCATAGAGAGCGTTCTGACCAGCTGTCTCACTGTGTGGGGTGGAGGCTGCAGCGTCTCAGACTGGAAGAAGGTGAGAAGAGTAGTAAGAAGAGCAGAGAAGATCATTGGGGCTCCTCTTCCCTCCATTAAAGACATTTCATCCCAGCGTTGCGTGTCCCGAGCCCGTAACATCATAAATGACCCCTCACACCCCCACCGTGGACTGTTCTCCCTGCTGCCCTCTGGGAAGAGACTTCGAAGAATCTAATGCAGGACCAGCAGATTCTGTAACAGTTTCTTCCCCACTGCCATCAGACAGCTGCACTGTTGAAAAACTCTAAATCATGTCACAGTATTAATTTTGCATTTATTTGAATGATTTTTTTATGATTTATTTTAATTTTATTATCGAAAAGATAAAATGAATAAATAAAATGTATTTCTGTTCAAGATAATTTCTTTACTTATCTTATTTAGTAACAGATTTTTTCGGAGACACTTGTGGGTTTTCAATACATTGAAGTCAAAAGGATCAGATTTATATGAAAGAAACACTTGAACCAGTTTTAGTTTTACTCACGCAATCAGTAACAAAATACAAAATCTCACAGCATTCTGGTGTTTTTTTAGATGTAACTTTATTTTTGTATACTAGAAGGATCATGTTGATAACAATTAAACCAGCAAAATGAAGTAAGGAACATACGAAATTCAAAAGTTTTTGGTGCTAACAAATTTTCATACTCTAGATATATGCATTCTTGCGAAGATATACTTTTGACATTTTTATTACATTTCCAACACAGCTTTCAAGCAGGATATATCTTGGGATTGAAAGGAAAACTTCTAGTCTTACAGAAAAAACAAAACAAAAACAAAAAGGAATTCAACATTTTCTGGTTGCTTACATTAGTGAAGAACAATATCTATGAATCACAAGACATTCCAAGGGTGCAATCAATAATGGTTCAATAACTCCCCATCTCTCCTGTGCACTAATGGCCAGAGTAACACAAAAACAAACATGACTGAGTTTATAGAGACGGCTCTATGCTTTGTGACTCTTTCTTCAATTATGTGCTGTAACTTACACTGCTATAGGTTAGGGGTGCAGATCTGTCTAATGCTTACCGTTTAATCTAAGGTGCATTATGTATAGTCTTTTTCAAATTGAATATCAGTTCCTTCTCTGCTGTTCAGAAAAGGCAATATGGACATGACAATTAAGGAGAATAATGTGCCACTAAATTTAATTTGCTTTTAAGATAGAATTCATAATGAATAGGGTGAAGGAAATTTTCTACTTGAGTCATCGTCATAATTTTTTATAATTAAGTTCATTCGCCTGTTGGAGCTAAATGTCATACCTTTAACTCAGAAACATGCTGCCGTACGCTCAAACCAATTAATCTTTAGGATGAACTTCTTCTCTTCTTCAGTTACAAATACTCTCATGCAGTCAGTCATTTTTGGACACAGTTTCATTGCGTTAACTATTATATTATTATCATTATCCTGGAAGGATGAGATATACATAGATAAAGATATACATATGAACCCATTTTATCTGCCGGAATAATTGTTATGTTTGTCTTTGCTATACCTGGAAACAGGCAAAATACATTGCTCACAGCTGCATGAATCTGACCTCATTGTGCTTTTACACAGCCCAGAAAACATTTTTGAATGCTTTTTAAAAATTATTTCATAAACTCTTTATATTGAAAATAGTTTAGATCAATGAAAATGTATCTGACAAAACAGTGGGTGAGACATTGTTGACCAATTAAATAATTTTGTATAACAAAGTACAATTCATACTTCTTAATTGTATGAATTGTACATTCATACATTTAGGAGGAACATTTAGATTCTCTAAATCTCTATTGCAGATTTAGATAAGTCTTAATTTATAGCTCCACTGCACTGCCACTTGGAGGCAACCTGGAGCCCTTGTGTCTTGGAGCATATTATGTCAGCTGATCCTACTCAGTAGAGTTCCAAAGGAATGTGTGCAGACATCCATGTGTAATCCAGATTTTTATAACCATGTTGGTTGTGTACACTGATAAGAATAACCAGATTTGTTCATTGACAACAGAAGAAAATAAAATGGAAACAACTGTTCTATTGGATAAAGACTGTCAGGAAAACCCTGTTTTTTTCCCAACGTGAGACATTTTTCCCAAAGGGTTGAGAACATTAAAAGATTAAATGGTTATTTTGGTTAAAAAGTTAATTTATTCCATATTTTTTACTTCCTTCTCTCATATCATTCCCTCAATAGATTCTGTATAAACTAAGAGGCCACACTGAAAAGTATCACTTAGAGTAGAACATGCTCGCTCAGATTAACTTAAAATAGAACCAATAGGAGTGGGTGCTTTTCCCTCCAGTTCTAAACAGCTCATGTTTACGGATGGAATATGTAGGTCAGTGCCTCATAGTTCTTAATGATAATCATTAGCATTAGATTCTAAAGAGACTTCAGGATGCAAAGTTTAAATTCATTTTATTTTGTCCCTTTGCTCACTCACACATTTTACACACATCTTTTTAGCCCTGGAAGTTTGCAAAACATAACTTCTTCACTTAATTAGTCTTTTTTTTAGAGCTACCATAGTGGTACTTAAGGTTTGTGCATAAAAGTTAAGATTTGGGTAAAAAATAAAATTCCTCTACTTTGTGATACTAAGTGATACAAGCAATAGTTTGTGACATCATCATAGTAGTAAAAATCTGAATATTTCAAAATAAAATGCCTTTCTAGGTATATTGTTATGCATCCTATGTATTACAATTATATGACATGACCTATATATTGTATTCAAGCTTTAACAACTCTGTTGGTTTAAAAAAAAATCAAAAGAGGTAGCCTACTCAATAAGTGTTAATTTTTTTTGGAGATTCTTAATTTCATAAGTATAAAGATTATACAATATTAATACTTCAAGGAAAACTATGAACTTTCAGAAAGCTTTTCTTTCATATATGTCAGGCAAGCCAAGTTCATTTATATAGTTTATTTCGTTATCAAGACAATTCAAAGTGCTGTACATTAGACGAAAAAAAAAAGAAGCAAATTACATTGCAGTGGCATTGAGGAAATACAAATAAATAAAGAGACTACACATTAATAATTATAATAAGATGATTATAATTAAAAGATCAAATAATTCAAAAAATGGAAGGAAAGATGGACTGAAAAATGTATTTTGTTCAAACAAATACCTTTTTTAATATCGATTTAAAACAATTGGGAGTTTCACTGCATTTTTACAGTTTTCTATTAAGATTAGTCTAGCAAAAGAATATATAACGCTGCTTCTCCATGTTTGGTTCTGGTTCTGGGTATGTGGCTGATATACTGATACAAATCCCAACCTCCCAACCATTGGTTTTCTTTGTTGCAGAATTAGTTAATCTGATTCACAGCTGTGTCACCACTATAAAGGTCCTTTGACTGTTAGGGAGCTCTTTTTTCTGGAAGTTTAGGAGAAGACTCTTTGTAAATAAGATTTTTCTTCTCAGTTTTATTGTTGATCTCAGAAGATGGATCCTTTTCTGGTTTTCATTCAAATAGGAAAATGTGTTTTGAAATGTATTCCATCATTTCCACTGGGTTAGCTTTTAACATTTGTTGAGACAACAACTGTCTATTGACACCTTCCTTCATCTATCTTCCTTTCCCAGAGGAAATGGGGGCTTTTTCTGAAATTTTGGCCGTCTTATTTTGTTTTTTGAGATCTTCAATGGTCTTTTGCGAAGTGAACCTGTCTAGCAGTTATTTTTAAATATTACAAGGGTTTCACCCAACCCCAGCATAGTTTTTACGTACTTATTTTCGATAAACGGATATGTGTAATACAATACAACAAGTGTTGCCTTGTTCATGTAAAGCCTAAACCTGAATAACTTCCCTTAATCCCTATTCCAGGATTAATAGTTATAAGATGATAATAGAGGTAGAATTCATGATTGATTAATTCTTTATTAACATTAAATATTTTTTCTGAAAATTAGGTTCAGCTTATACAACCTATGATCTAAATAACGATAACATTGCAAAAATGGAAAGAGCATGACTGCACTGGAATTGACTTACCCGCAGATGCTGCACATTCTGGACATTATGGCGTTTTATTTTGCATGTCCCTTAAATGCTTGAGATGGGATAAGATCACTAAGGGTTATGATTCTCAATCTTCCTCATGGTGCACAACAACCAAAACTATTGGCATTGTGGGCGAAATTGCCCGGCAGGCAAAAGGCTTCACTAAGTCGTTGAGTCATTGATTATTGGTTTCACCCCAACATCATGTAAAGGGATTTTGCAGAGCGAGTCATGGGACAGTGTTTACTTTAAAAAGCCGAATAACGCTGCCAGTATCCCTGAGTCCAGCCGATCCCAAAAAGATGGTACCAGCTGAAGGATTCCAGTCCAGTCCATCTGGATCACTGATGCCTTCCTGTTAAGATAAGGTGCTCAGACAGGAGCAGCATGAAAATCCAAGCAAGAACCCCGGCAGAGCTGGGATGTCCCCCCCACTCTGGACATATGAAAACACAGTGGGAGCTGGAAGAAGGACAGTGGTAGTGAAGACGCCTGCCTCTTGGCACAGTGCCAGAGTGGGAGAAGCAACTAATTGGGGCTAGCTCCTCCGGCTAACAGTGGGAGATGGAAGAAGAACAGCTGCAGATTAGAGAAGCCTGTTGGGCAGGGAGAGGCCCAGACATATGAGAGGCCACGGCTAGTCAGGGCTAGTTTTGGAGGCTAATGCTGGAGATCTAATGAATACAGCTGTAGATAGGAGAAACCCACAATGAGGGAGAAGAGGCTGCAGTGGCTGGCTGGTCTCTGTTTTGGGGCTAAAGGAGGAGAACACAGAGTACTTAAAGGACTTTTCTACCAACCCCTTAAGAGTATTTCCTGCTACAATTTGAAAGGCATTAATCTTCCATTTTAATTCAAAAAAGCTTTCTCCACTGAACTCTTCCACCCTATGTCAAGGCCACATTTGATCCCTGATTGGTTTTCGTGACAGGAATGTAAACACATTTCAGATTTATCTTTCTTTTGTACTTATCAAATTTGGCTGTACTTACTTTGCAGGGGTAGCAATGCTCTCGTTTCACCGTAATCTCCAGAACATGCCTTTTGCCCCTCTAGAAGCGCACCCTTGGCCTTCGCAACTCTCCCGAGTCTCTCTATGTACGGATAACATGTAAACCCTTTACTCATGCAAAGGTGTACTGGATTCTCTTACAGAATTACTGAGGGACACATTGGAGGTTTTTTGTTTTTGTTTGTTTGTTTCAGGCTACTTCTAGGGTACATCTGGTTCTTTTGATCCTAGTATATTTTGGAAAACAAGAACTGGCCCTTCTCTACAATCCTACTTGGCTGTTGATAGACAAGCTCTTAAGGCCTTTTCATAGAGAGGATATTTCATCTTTTAGTCTTATCCTCGATTTTTTCCAAAATACATTGTAAAGTGTGGCTTGAGTTTTAAGGTCATAAGCTTCTACAATAACTGGAACAGTTTGAAGGGAGAATAAAGAGATGAAGGTCAGCTCCCCTGGGTTTAAAGCCGTTGTTGGATTGTTTCCTCTGGTTTGGAAAATCCTCTTAATTTTCACGTCCATCTAAATACTTGTTTTTAAAATTGAGTTATGAAATAAAGATAGAAACCTCATATTCAACAAACTAATACTGTGTTTTCTCAGTTTAGTAGCTAAGCTGACCCTCAAAATTATGGTGAGGAGAACCATCCCACTGGCAGGGATTGAACTCCACTCTTTTTTTTTCTTTCTCTAAAGGAATAGGCAGACATTTTGGTGCAGTATCTTGATCACAATGCCTTCTTTTTGCCTCAACTTGGAGGTTCTTTTTTCAGAAAGCATCTCTGTGGAGAAGAATTTATCCTCGCATGGAACCCCAATGAAAAATAATGCAACAGAAAAAAGTGCCTGTTTTCAAAAAAGGGAAGCCTTTCTGTGTTACTCAAAATGTCTGATGAGTGGTCAAGGTCTTGTGTTTCTCTTGGGTCATCTTATTGTCCTCCATGACCCCTCATGCTTTCAAGCACAATAGAATCAAAGGTGAGTGCTTTACTTAGCATCTTACTAATCTTTGATGCAAACCTGAGATGCATGTATTGCATTTAAATCCCTACAGCTAATGAGTGCATTAAGGAGAAAATGTGTCAGGGTGCCTAACCTTGAGATACCATGTGCATTTTATCACAAGCCAATTAATTATGAGATAATTAGACAATGGGCTGATGTAATTTTGTCGTTTTTGCCTACATTTATTGTGCAGCAAAAAATGACAGCCTGCAGTCCAAGCCTTCACTGAACCATTTGGTGCTTTTTTGTCCAGATAACAAATTAAGCAGAACAAGAACAGGTAAATTCAAACAGAGGCTGCTTTGCCCTTAGTTCAGCTACAATAAATAGCCCCAGCCCTCTCCACATTTGTCATATTGATTTTTCTTTAATGATATGCACTTGAAAGTAATTTCCTTGTCTCTGCATTGTCAGCGGTGACTAATCAGATTTTCCTTAGACATCCAATTCCATACCTCAAGGAAATGCTTGGCTACAGATACTGGTCATCCAAATGACACAGACATCACCTAACAGCTTGTTCAGGTGCAATCTTTTTCTCAGTGCGCAGGGATAGAATACTAAATATGCACTACCCAGAGTGTGTCCTTGCTTTTTTTTTTTTTAAGCTATATAAAAATTACCAATACAGACAAACTATATCTAATATGTTTAACTTATCCTTTCATGTATACCAACAGTGTATTTACCAATTGAGTTTATCTTCATTAGGGACAGAAACTTACACAGAATAGTTTGTTGATTACAGCTTTTTCTCTTTTCACATTATATTTCTGCATACTGATAGAGAGCACAAAAAGGCAAATGGTTTAATAGACCGTGAGTTTGTCGTATTTTCATACATTTGTCTTCAATATTTAACCTTGGCCAAATGAAATTTGAATATCTAATCAATCATGTCGTATTAAAGTTGAATGCTAATCGCCATTGGCTCATTATTATTTCACAAGGCTGCTCCATTTATGAAATGTCACTCAAAATAGTGTACCCACAAGCCAATCGATGTCAGCCGTCTTTCTGTCTGAATGTTTCATTTGCTGTAAATACAGAAACAGAGAGAGANGCAGCGGGACGACCACATGTGGTTTCTGTGCTGGGAGAAGGCGTACTGAAAAGCAATTGATCAGTGGGTTTGGTATTCTGTTTCCTGGAAGGTTACTGTAGTTCTGAACCATGACTAAGGCCCACTGGGGCTAAGATGTTTGGAGTCAACTCATGACCTTTGAGGCTGGTTTGAATCCATGCTATTGAAAGAAGAGCAATCATGATCGCTTTGATGTTGCAAGATCTTTTTAGAAACCGATTAGTCTGTGGATAAATTTGTGGTTGCAGATGACTGATTCTTAGCTGGTTATGTTTATAGCCTAGCATATAATTGTTTTGCCTGTTATTCCATCCTATGTCCATATCTTTTTATTCTTGAGGGTTTGCAAGGGAGTAATGTTTTCTATTCTTCTCAAGTTTGAAAAAAAACAAACAAATCAAATAACCAGATACATTCACATTTATATCTTAAAAATCATTTTTATAAAACAGTCATTATTTTGGATAGTGTGAGAAAACTCAAGCACAAAGAGAACCCAAGAATGCAAGGGCAGAACTTGCAGGAAGAGACCAGGAGATAGTCCTAAATGAAGACCATTTTTTTGCAAGGCAAGAGTTCCACAACAGCTCAACCATATTCCATACTTATTTGAAATTTAATTCTGTCTCTTCCTGTGTCTCTTATTTTATTAGAGTATTTTACAGATTTAAAGTGGCGTTTGCACCTATTAATTTTATTTTGGGCTTTTAATTTGCTTTACTGCCTTAGTTGTTTTGTATGATTGCTGTTAATATATTTGTTTCCTCTTTTCTTTCTATAAAGTATATTGATAAACCAGCATTTTCTTTTAAACTTTTAAATGAGAGTCACATGCATGTGTGCATGTGCATAATAATCATTGTGCAGGTATATAAAATGAAAATAATGTCAAAAATAACCCTTTACAATTTGTGAACAGATGACAAGTCAAGAGAAACCTTAGATATTTAGAGTTAAACATGAATTTTATAGTTAGCAACTGCCTAATTCAGAGGGATTTAGTGAGAAATTTAAAATATTAGTTTTAGATAACTACACTTTCAAGGAGTGTGTTTGAATAAAACTCCTCGGGTACACTGCTCTTGTGTGAACTCATTAGTTAGTTACAAACCAACTAAGGAGGAGAATTGTAGTCCAGACTGTAGTTCATGATCAGGTATCAAGTTGTCTGAAGTAAACAACTGTTGATCCGAAATGTTTCCTCTAAGTAAATAGAAACAAAACAAAATTATATCCATAAAAGTTATAGGGACACTAACAATACAAGACATCAATCAAAAAGATAACTACAAATAATTATTCAGTTCTTTGTTGAAATTTTGAAAGATGTTTGGTTTTAAACAGTGAATTGCCTGATGGGAAATTCTAGTGTCATGCTGTTGTGTTTCACTTCTATATGTCAGTGTTTTCACACTTCAGTCCATGCTCAATCTTCCTGCAGCGTGGAGAATGGAAGGGGGTGGCACAGTGTGTTTACCAAACAGCCTGTGTCATATGCGTCTCTAAACACACCACCCACTGCTGCTCACCGGCTAGCACTCCTCCCTCTTTGTAGTCATAGCTTTGGTGAATTTTCCTGAAATACGCACGTTTACCATTGCCAGCGGCATAAACAATTATCAATCCACCCTAATCCAGTGTTTCGCATACATATGAGGTTTCATGCACAGTGGAGAGCTGTGCAGTTACTTTTTTTTTACAGCTAATAAAATTTGATTTGAGAGACAGAGCACAACATGATGCATGACTAGAAAGCGACATTTGGGCTTTAAATTCCTTGGTACATCAAGTTCAAAGGGAGTAAACGTCTCAGTCAGTGTTCCCGTCTGTAGTTGGTCACTCAATTTAAATACAGTGTAGTGAAATTTTTTTTTCCTACAAAGAGATTTATTTGTTGTTGTTTTTTTTTTGTTTTGTTTTGGTCACATTTGTATGTTTTAGATTAAACAAATTAGTATAATATTAGTAACAAAAAAAGTATTCAGTTATAAACCAACCTGTAAAATAATTACTATAAACTACACTTTTTGGACACCTGAAAGAAAAAAATGCCATAAATAAAATAGCCACACTCAGACCTAATTAATACTAGAATGAGGCATGAAATCCCATAATTGGATCTTTATTATTATTTTTTTTTAAACACAACACATTATGCTGTGATCTATTATTGATATTTCATTCTGGAAAGGCGGGATGCATTTGAAATGTTTTCAACAACTCCTTAGTAGGGGTGAACAGCTTAACAAAATTTCCAAGTTAAGCATGTTGGAAGGAGTTAATTATTGTGAGGGACATATGGTAGAAACCTTACAGGTTGGAAAATTAGGGCTGTGCTATTAATTAATTAATTAACTACTCCCTGAGGTTCCTATGCCTACTTGAACACAACTTTAGTCTAATGTTACTCAGATAAGATTTATAATTCTAAATCATTCAAAAATAATTAGAGATTGGGCTAAAGTGGGAACCATTGGACCCAAAACCAGTGATGACCAAATACGGCACAGTCCTGTCTTACATTAAAGGATGACTCACCCCAAAGTCAAATTTATTTTGTTTATAAACTAAAAACATGGATGTCATATAGTGCTGTCTAAGACTATGTTCACGCTGCAGCCTGAAGTCACTCAAATCCAATTTTTTGCACATATCCAACCCTTTTCTGATCTTTTCATGACAGTCTGAACAACACAAATCCGATTTTTTCCAATGCCACCCAGGCCACCTGGCTATGTGGTCCTGAATCCCATTCATATCTGATCTTTCCAAATGCAAACTGTGTGTGAATGGCCAGGTCGAATCCTTCTAACCTGAATATCATTTATGATAGACAAAGGTCAATAATCTGCATCTTGCAACACAGAAGCGTGAACATGGCGGACGATAATGCAGGGAGCAGTCTTTGTTTTCAATCTTCTTTTAAAACACTGTTGTTAATGCACTGGCTAAGGTTGGGAAAGTAATTAAAGATTGCAAGATATGCTCCCACATTACCATCCATGTTTGCTTCTGTAACCACAGAGCATGCTCATTTGTGATGTTACTCCATCCTCTACTGCGCATGTGGGACACTTAAGTTATATGAATGCAGTTCACACAAGAAATAACATACAAGTCGCATATATTTGGAGATGTGAAAGACCACGCAAATTAACCAGATTTTGCAAATAATTGGAATTGTGCATTAATGCCTGCAGTGACCTGGGCAATAATAAAAACAAAATCAAAGTACACCACATATGTTGCAACCCTACTGATATTGAATCACTGTTGTGTTTGCTCTACCACTATTGTGACATCACCCAGAAAGACTGATGTGGGTGGTTTTTTAAGTTGGAGTGAGTCAGGATATAGGCAGGAGTTTATGCATATAGCTTATCATCTAAAACACTAACACTGACAATCCATCTGCCAGTCATCTGTGACTGGCAGATGGATTGACCAAGTCAAGACCAAACCAGCCCAGTCCGCCTTCAACCCCCTGCACATTCCTTGTTCCAACCAGCCACTGCCTCTAAAAGATGCCTTTTTAAAAATTATATGTAGGCAGAAGTAGGGCTGCAATATGGGGTGAGTTATTTTTTTAACAAAAAATATCTGTAGTATTTAATATTTAAGAATAAAACAATTAAAACTCATTTGGTACTGTCACTGTACTGGTATTTCTGGGGCTGCAGAAAATGCACCACTTGCTATAATTGATTGAGCCCTAAACTGCTCTCTGCTATCAGCTTTGTGATTTTTAGTTTAACCACAGTTTGGTTACACAGCAGGTCAATTCTTACAAAGAGCTAACCTGGCAATCCAAACTGACTTAAACTGTGCATTCAGTCAGTCTGGCAAGGCTCAGACTCTTCAGTCTAAAATGAGAAGGACCAATCACAGCGCATATAATCTCAAATGAGTTGGATACAGTGTCCCTGATTGTTCCATCCTGGTTTCGCTTTTGAAATCAGGCTCTAACAGTTCCTTTCCAGGCTTATATGGCTGGCTAGGCTACCAAAGACAAACAACAAGTCCGTCTATGCATGAATGAGGAAAAAACAAAGCAGAACAAAGGTATTGTGTGGTCAATTCCATAGTTGAAGGCAATTGTAAATTTATTGCTCTCATATTCATTTAGAAGTTGCCTTTTGAATTTTTGCAGATTTTCTAGCATTAATAATATTGTTTGCTATATGATTTGACAAGTATAACAAAAAAGTAAACACAGAGGTAAGTTTCAAAGGGGCAAATACTGTGAGCTGTATAATATATTGTGAGAAAAAAAAAAAAATATATATATACCATTCTGTTGTCCCAAGTTATTTCAATAGCGCTCAGACAGTATACTAGTTCTTGTATATCTACCTTCTTGGTGAGGAATTTACCAAATCATTTTTTATCAACCTTATCCCACTGATAATAACTTATGACAAATATGAATCTTTCTACAAACAAGTTGTTTTTGGAGGCACAAGCCATGATTATGTACCAGCAATTCTACAAGAATGTGAGTGAAACTGAGGACTTGGCACATATGTTGTTAAGCGAATCCCAGAAGCACTAGATGTACTGTATTCAGCCATGTCTGGTTCACAGATAAAGGCATTACATACACATTGTGCCATTGTGGATAGGCTATAAAAAATGCAGTTGCATGCACAGTGTATAATTGCCTCCCTGTACCTCGCTTTTGGGGTTCACTAACTATAAAACACCCAAAGGCAAATGCTCGCATGAAAATGATGGGACTCTGAAGGCATGTGTGAATACAGTGCACTGGAGGGCATTTGTTTTCCATGCATATTGTTTGGTTTGTTTTTACCGTATGGGTTCATCAATAATGCAGAGCGACTTAACCAGCTATTACTATGATGAAGACATCAAAATGCAAAGCAAAAGGCTGTGAGCTCGCCAATCCAACAAGAGCTGTCTGCACAGGGAGAACCGCAGACTGGACAGACTTTTAATTAGTGGGCTTTGTATCTGAGCCAGGAACAGCAGATTGGCTGCTTGCTCTTTGTTGTAAGTATAGCCATAGAAACCAAGAAAGACAGTTGGAATTATGGGTAATTTAGTGCAATTAGGAAAAGGCATGATGGACAAATTGCTACCAACTAACTTTACAAAAAGATGAATACATAAGCTGTAAAAAAGTATATCACTTTTTGATATTTTGAATTTGTCTTTGCACATATGTTTACTGTAGTTGCTAGAAAGTAATCTTTTCTCTTCTATACTTCCAACTCTGTCTTTAGGAGCAAACCCTAAACAAAGCACTCATTTACCTTTAAATGCTTTCCTACTTGGAATACCTAAAAAGACACTACTAACATAGTTACTATAAAAATCAGGTGAAATGAATCCTTGCCATGATATTCTTCAAAATTACAATTTATTTATTTACAAAATGTGAAAGTTTATATCTTCATTCCCTTTTGTTGATATTGAGGTCCATTTTGTAAAAGGGATTCCCCAGAAGTGCAATGCTTATAGGTAAGGAAACCACAGTTGAAATATACTACAAACAACCAAATACAGTAACATCAAAAGCAGAATCACAAGGAAAACAGAAAATATAAAAATTACCACAACAACAAACAAAACAAGACAGAAAATAAAAGCCCCCGCTCAACCACCCACAATCCTGATCACACCAAGCCCACCAAACAGGATTATATTACAGATGGAGCCTGTTAAATTTATTCATCCAGTATGTACACATAAGATTCAACATGTATCGTTGTCTTTAAACTCATAATCAGTTTAATATTGCTAACCCAGCTATGTTAAATTAATGTTTTCTTTACTATTCATGTAATAGTTTCATAGTTTGTACTTGAGTTTCAAGAAAGTACAACATTTTTTTTCTTCTTCTTTTTCGTGTTTTGTTGATTTAATATCAGACAGCTCTGGGAAGCCTGTCTGAGAACTGCAGCACGACTACATCCTTATGTTTGGCCTTCATGATACGTAATATAATATTATGTTCTTCAACTCAGCTGCAGTAACGTAGCTAACTGACAAGCAAATAGACTGATAAACACTAGTCTGAAGCATCAACAGCTCACGCTCTGGTGCTGCTTATGATGCATTCGAGTGTGCATCATATGTTTGGAAAAGCCATGAAGAGTCAGGTGTGAGACAGCAGAAGTTAAGGACGTAAAATGGCTTGGTTCGGTGAACACTAAGAACATTTGGAAACTAGGGCTGTCAAGTTAACACGTAAATGTATGTTTATGCAATTCTCTTTGAGATGAACTTTTATTAATGTGTCATTAATGCTTCTGTACTTTTTTGGACCTTATTGTGCTATAGATTTCTGAAAAAGTTAGGAGGATTGGTCACCCTGTCTGCCTTTTCTCTGCCTTTCCTACAGTGGATGATTCTTCTTTTTTTCTTTCTTTTTTTGCTCTGTAAATGTCCTTTAGATCAGCTTTGATAACATGGTCAAATCATTTGCTCATTTTATTTACATTTTTCTTTAATAATCTCAACTTGGAGTGGTTGTGTTGTCGTTTTGGCTATGATTGAGGGTGATTACATCTTTTTTTTATCTCATATTTAGTAATGAAGATTATGCAATATATCTGACCGGTTGTGTTTGCCTATTCCAGTGCATTTGATCTTTAGAGAAGGATTTTCTATGAACCACATTTCTGCTTATGTAACTAGAATATTAATGTCATAAAAAAAGGATAAACTTTTACAGAAATTCAAATGTATTTTGTCCATCATTTCTATGCTGGAAAAATTTAAGTAAGTCATACATTTTACTCACTGTGTGTTGATTTCTGTGCTTTTGTAAAGACAAATATTCTATTTAATTATATCGGTAGAATCCTTCATATCTATCTATTCTATTGTTCTTTCCAAAGCACAAGTTCTACTTAGGCAGATGCAGGAGATATTTTGCAATCTCTCCAAGCATTAAAGAAACAGCTTCTGCAGAGAGCAAAACACTTATTTCTGATTTTGGCCACAAAATAAGGATAAATTAGCATTTCTAACACTTTATAGAGGCAGTTTGATTACACCTGTTCCTTATACATGAACAAGAGGTATTCTTTGAAAGGAACGTATCTGTCCAGGGTATCTGACTGCCTCACAATTTCACTAATCTAAAAAAAAAAGGCTTAAATTAGTAATACTTAACAAGTATTGGAAAAACATTTTTTTTTTTTTTTTGAAGAAAGAAATACAATTTTAGAAAAATCAGATTAGATGAATTGCAGTGGGCAATTTTGCCTCACAGCTAAAAATGTCAAATTTTTACCAACTTTTTAAATGAAATTATCCGTGTGTTTGGTTATTCAAAAAAAAAAAAAATTATTTAATGGTTTCAATTAAAAAGTCCAAGGTACCCAGAGCAAAATATGGTTTGAGATACATACAAAAGAAGGCTTTTTGTTTTGTCCTAACAAGATAAAACATAAATAAAAAGTAAAAGATGAAAAGATGTTACTTTTTCTAGTTCTGAAAATAAACTTAATAGGTTTGAACAACCATGACTTTTAAATTCATTGTTCAGGCAAAATTCTAATAAAAAAAAAAAAAAATCAATGTTCCTAAATATTTCACTGGATTGAAGCAAGGACTGGCTGGCCTGGTGTTATTGTTGACTCTGTGAAGAGCTGCCAACCTGTCCCAGGTTTATCATGCCATTTGCTGACTAATTGTTGGTACAGGCTTTAGTGCTTCTGATACCCTTAATAATCTGAATTTATTTTACAAACCTAGAAGGAGAAATGTAGTTTATTTTCCTCTAAATAATTCCTCCCTAATTCACAAGGCTGAAAATCCCTCTTCTCAATCCAACCTGATCCAGAAAATATGTGTACATATAAGAATTTCTCTCAAAAGAAATAAGGTAATTTCTTTGGAGGGCACGTTTAAAGTTGAAAGCTGTGGACTTCAACTTTAGCAACTTATGTCAAAGAGAACCTTAACAGAAACAACAACCTCTGCCTTATTTACAATAGTGTAGCTGAGTGCTTTTTTTTGACCTTTTCAGAGGACATTGAAGTACAGAGGAATGTACCTGTCAATACCACTTTTTATGGATCACTTACAGTATTAAAGCTTTCCTGTCTTTGGGTCAGCATGGTTGGGTTCAAACAACATAGTAGTAGGGACAATGGAACAGATAAACACAATATTTTGATAATTTAAAGCCATTATTTTAGGTCCTCACCTGCATTAATATGTGAATCAGGTCATGATACAGATACGTAGTAGCTAAGCTCCTATTTATATTTAGTTCACCATACATTTTCTTTCACTTAAAAAAATACATATATGTACTGATTATTTATCACTTTTTAGAAACAAAGCCTGGAGTTGTTCAGATGAGCATAAAAAAACAAAATGGGTGAATTTGTCTGAGAATTTACGGGATAAATAAATAAATGTAACACGTGAGTTTCCCTGAGCTTGTTAAAACAAGTATCCGCTAATGAGGACAGGCTCTGACACGGTTTGATGCAGAATGCCTGACTTGTTGTTTTACCATGTTCATGACTTCTAATACCTCCTTTAATCAACACAGCTCCGTAGAAGGTATTCAGAGGGCATTCCTCTCACCTCACCAGCAACACTCACTGGCAGATGCTTTGCATATCAGACCTGTTGGATCAATATGTTAGAGAACAACCTCTCTGAGGCATGTCAATTAATTCAGGGCTGTCAGCTGGACCCGGCTGCATTTCTCCCCCAGCCCAAAGAGAAAGGTGGGACTCTGAAGGATTTGTGACTTAAACTGAAAAAGATTTCATCCAGAAGGATGTAAGAATTATGTATGTATTGATTAAATGGATTTGAAACAGTATGAAATTAAGGCAAGGCATCAGTTCAATTTCAAAAAATTTCTTCTGATTAGTCGACATATGAAACTATTCGGCTAATATTTAACACATTAAAAACTCTTATTTTTACCTGTTCAGGGTTCACTGCAAAATGAAAAAAAAATGGAGATCTAAATAAGTCAGTAAATAGTTTTTTTCTTAAAAAAAGTGCATGTTTTTAATTTAGGAGAAACACTTGTCCAATGGAACACAATAATTTATATATTTAAAATTAGAATTCCTCCTGCATTTGTCTTATTTCAAGTACATATGATCTAATTATCTACCTTTAAGAGTAAAAATACTAATGCCACTGGCAAATCATTTTTTTTACATACTCAAATTAAGGGTAAATATATTTAATTTCAGAATTTTTTTACTTATTTTAAATCATTTTTGCAGGGTTGTGCTTGGTGATTTTGGACTTTTTCTCTACAAATACTGCATTGTTTTGTTGGCCGGGAAAAGAATACCGGGTAGTATTAATTAAATATATAAATTATTTAAATATTCTTTAAAAAATATATATTATATATTTTTAGACAACAAAAAAAGAAAGAAAAAAACAAAGCATTGACATTCAAAATGTACAGTACTGAGGGAATGTTACTCAGTACTCTTTACCTAGATGCATTCTTTTTCATATCTTTGCCTCTTCTTTTTCGGTTCGATTTCCTCATTGAACTTGGTTTTGCCTTGCATCCTTTAAATCAAATAACTATTCTTGAAAACATTCAGTTTGCATAATTGAAGTGGTTGGATTGGAAGCATTACAACAGGATGAGTCTCCCCATAATAGGTTCCCCTTTCCTCACTTTGCCAGCAGTAAATACATATTTTCATATCCCTTGGGGAGATGGGAAGCCATAGCCATACATTTTGTTTGTCACTGGAAATTGAGGTGGCTATTCCCACTTATGAGTCTGTAGGTGGGAATAGAAAGGCATTCTTTAAATACAGCATAAAGGAGTTGGCTGAATGGGAGTTGCTGTGTATTATTTTTCTCCTTCAGACAGAAAGGAAGTATGTGCAAAGATAGAAGCAACGAGATAACCTCAATGACTCATGGCACTTTTATAGAAGGCTTTTTTCACATAGAAGTCTTCACACCATCTTCAAATCAATGCTTTCTAGCGAGTCCCGGCGCCATCGATATGTTGACACTCTCTCTTTGTGCAGGCTGAAACAGCTACCTCGATTTCTCAGAATTTAACTTCACACAGCAGGGGGACTGAGGGACCCGATGTCTTGAAGTTAAACCTCCAAGACAGCCTGTCCAACCATTTTCTTAGATTGACCCCAAAATCCTACAGTCTCTGCTGATTTCTCTCTGGACATTTGAAGTAAAGTCATTTTTCTGGCCACCGATGACAAAGATGGAGAGAATATTGTTTAAAAGTGTGAGGGATGGTTTTCCTTCCTGTGTTTCCTCAGAGACAGAGACGGTGTTGATAGATGAGCCAACACACTCCAAACTCTTTTGTTTTAAGTTCTGCAGTGTGTGTGGTTTGATTCACTTTTCTTTTGCTGAGCTGATTTTTCAGCCCTTAAGCTGTGACACAGTGCAAGTTTTACACTGTAGAGAGATCTTCATCAGGCTACATCTCTAGATTTTGTTTTTGTCTTATAACTTAAAATAGGCTGTTCCCAATATCTTTGCTTTTCTTTATTTTAGTTGCAGAGCACAATGATTCCTAGCAGCTTGCAGTATGGACAATAAATAAGAGAAAAGAAATTGAAGATTTTTTGGTCTGGATTGGAACAGTGGGTGCAGGAAAGAGAAAGAAGCGTAATGGTCAGAAATATTACTGTTGCAATATTATAAATGTGAAGACTGAACCACCAGACAGAGATAGGATGAAGTCTGTAGGCAACATTTGAACATTTTCATTGACCACAGAGTTGAATGAAATTTCTTTGTGTTAAAAACAAGAAAACAATAAAGAAATCAAGCGAAAGGCTTCCTGTCTAGATGTTTTTGATGTAAATTTAAGTTCAGGTAAATTACATGATCATTTTTCCTTAAAAATGGTACAGCTGATTACCATTTAAACAGGCTTTACAGGAAATACATATAATCTTTTATGAATTTTTTGGAGCGAAAAAAACAAAAAAAACAATTGACATAACCTCCTTTAGCAAACATGCCAGCAGGCTGTTTTTTTAACCCAGAGAGAGTCATTGCTTTACAAACGTTGAGAATACACACACTACCCAAACCCAACCTGTCACAGTCTTGGTTTCTTTTAAGTATTCAGTTTTACTTTGCTCCATCTTTTCTAGTTTTAGTGGTTCAATTCTTATTTAGTTGGGTTTTCTGGTTATTTTCAGGTTTTATTTGTTGCCCTCTGCTGCCCTCTTGTGTTCTCCTTTTTCCCTAGCTCCTTTCCTGTTCTGCTCTGTTCACACCTGCTCCCAATCTGTTGGTTAGTCCTCTCTTTGTTTCAGTCTCCCATAAATATACTCTCTGTTCAGTTCCTCAGTGCTGGTTCCTTGTCAAATTTCGACCTACACCAATTTCCAGTGTCTTACCTTGTCATGATCGTTTCCCCCTGATGTCCCTTTGGTTTCTGGTTTGTTTAACTTTTTTCCTTGTTGGTTTTTTTTGGGGATTTTTGGATTCCTGCCTCAGTTGTTTGTTTACCTTGTATAAAATCTACAAAAACTCCCCTCTGCCTCCCTGCTCTGCATTTGGGTCCACAAACCTCAACCCAATCCTGACACAACCTGGAACACTTCAACATAATGGTGATGGTACAACCATCGGTTAACACAACAGCCTTAATTTTGAAGCAAAAGTGTAAAGAGTAATGGATAAAAAAGGTAAATAAACAAGAACAGAAAAAAGAATGGTGAAGTGGTAGGGCATTCATCAATCATCATTTCCCAAAGACGATTGATGGAGAAAATAACGTTCTTTTTTATAAACGATTAATGGAATTATTATTAGAGGTATTTCAAAATAAAATGTCTTCACCTAAAGCAACATTATCCAAAACTGTATAAGTTCTGTGTTAGTCTTGTGAATGAGTCATGATTATTAATTTATTTTAAAGCCTTTTTTCCCATCTGACATTATATCAATGCACAGTAAATGTAACGTTAATAGTCTACTCTATGTGGTGGACCAGAGTACATATTGAAGAAGGGGTTAACTTAATGGCCTAGAAAAATGTTGTTATGCAAACGCCATACATTGTAAAACATGCTTTCAATCTTCCAGGCCAAAAGGTGACTGTTTCCATCTAAATTATTTGAAGCAGTAGCTACAGGGATGAATATGTAGTCTATTAACAATGGGATGAATATTTTTGGCTTTATTAAGCCTAAACAAAAAATGTGACCTATTGCAGGGAGGATTATTTGTTTCAGTTTGCACCTCCAATAAAACCTGCTGGTTTAATGTTCACAGAGGGCTCCTGGATGACGCCTTTGATCGGTTCGTTTTTCTTTATTTTTAATACAAAGGGCAAATCAGATGACTTCATAAAAGAAATAGTGGAAGCGTTTGTTCATCATGAATCCACTGCCAAGGACAGCCCAGCAGACGTGTTTAAATAGATAAGATATTTTCCCCATTCATTGAACTAAATGCTGCTGTGACACATTATCCTTCAATCGTATCTCTTTGTTCTTAGATTTTAGATTTTAGACACAAAACTGGTCTGAGTTAAGCAAAATAATAATACATGCTAAAATCCTTTTTGATATGAGCTGCTGTGTTTTTCAGATTTCAGAGTGAATATTAACATATGATATAAGTTAAGAAGATAAAACACCAATTATGTTTTAGGTTTTAGTCAATAATAAGATTAATTGAAACCTAATTAATATTAGTTTCCTCAACTTAAAAGAAGATGGTTATGTACTTTTTCAAAATTAAATATCTTTCTTATATTTTAAATCTTAAATTTCCTTAACCTAAATTTAGAAATAGGTAAACATACAGGTTTTATTGAGTAAACTCCAGTTTGTTTTACCAGTGCACCTTTTTCAAATGTGTTTAGTTTAATTTCCCTATATGAATTCCTCACCTTTTCTTTTTGTTTGTTCTGTTCACGCAAAGCCTCTTTTACTCACATCCATTCTGCTCCACCTCCCTTCATCGGCTTCACTTCGCACCTTTGTGACGAGACTACCAACCTCTGGGGATGCTTCTTCCTGTTGATATGCAGAGCACCTCCTCTTCCAATCAGTACTGCTGAAAGGTTGTTACTAATGGTCCCCAAGGAGAAGAATCAACCTTGAATACATACAAGCCCTCCTCCAGCATTTTGGCTAGCCATTGGGGATGTCACATCTTGTTTTCCTCCCTTGTCTCTGCAAAGGTTCAATTGCAATATAATGCCTATGAAATAGAAATACAGGCAATTCATCTTAGCTTTATTGTCTCAGTGGAACTTTCTGAATAATAAACAGGCTCAACAACTTTTTATAGTACCCCAGTACACCAGGCAGTGCTCGTAATGATATGTATCTCTTGCACATGCATTGTATTTTTTTAATTAAGAAGTAAAGCTAAGGATGGGGAACTTCTCTCCAACATTGCTTTATATCTGTGCCACGTCTTCTAAACACTATGAATACACAATCGAAAGGTTTTCCTGATTTTTATCAGCAACAACAAACAGGCCAGTTTACTGTGATGAGCAGCCAGTCTTTAGCTGCTGAGTACAGCTTCATTATCGAACGGGGGAGAAGAGCAAGGACGAGCAGAGGCATTCCATATGTTGCATTTAACAACCAATGAAGCTGTGAAAGGGAGACGTGGGGCTGAAAGAGCTGACAGCGCTCATCCACACCCGGGTCTTCTCCAGAAGAGCCGAGGCAGGCAATAATCTAGCTATAATTAAGGAGTATAAACCATGCAATACAGCTATTAGACAGAATAGCTTGCAACCAGTGAGCGATGACATTAATAGTAGATACTCCAGCCTTTTTAACTCGTCTTTAATGGAAGAGGGCCAATCTCTTTTAAAGTCAAGAACAGAGACATATGTTTAAATATGTAAACTGTAGATGTCAGAACCTCACATCTTGTTGCATTTTCAATGTGAACATCAGTGCAAAAAGAGTTAGATGTTTAATACATCGCAATGGAGATCATGCTTTGGGAGATGTATTTCAGTGATTGGCAATATAGATTTAGCACACACCCCAAAATATTTCTATTTTATAATAGGAATAGATTTCTACTGTAAATTAATTAATCTCAAGTGTGAAAGTGGCTTTGTTTTTTTTATGTCGGCCAGCTATTCAAACCAGAAAACCCAAAAGTGGGAACGTTTTACAAAGCATGGACATCCTCCAGTATTGACGGCATTCTTGGAAGGGTGCTAACTGTAGCTTTCACTACTCCTGTCTAGTTTAACCAAAAGGGGTGATTCCAACAATCAGAGACTCATCTTCTGGTTATAAGTATAGTTTTCTTGATTGCGCAACTTTTTTACTTTTGTGTATGAGATCAGGAAATGTTTGTAAACCAACTACAGCAAACTGCTAAGGTTTCTATCGCTACATCAACATAGACATGCATTCAAATAATTCAAATGCTGACGTATCCCCTCACAACAACAAAAAAATATACAAAAAAGTCGAAATGAGCTTTATTTAATTCTTTTTTCATCCTAAAAATCATATATCATGTATTATATTACAAGTTCAAAAAGATTCTATGAAAACTAACAGGTTATTACTCCTTATGAAAATGGCAGCAAATTAATTAATCCACTAAAAATCCATTGATAACATCAATCAACATTAGATTAACTTATTAATCAGTAATTTGAATTCCTAGTTTTACCAGGGGGAGAATAACAAGTGGATATTAGCAATTTATGTTTTCTACTTTTTTCCTAATTCTATTTAAATTTACTCTAAGATTATGAACTATATAATGAATAAAGACCCAATCCTCTTTATGCTTTAGTTACAAATAGAAGTTTGGGATCACCTTATTAAACTTAATGGTTTTTTTTTACATTTTATGATAATGAATACATGCACTGTATTTTTTTGAATATACANGTCATGAATTGATTTTACACAGCAAAACATAGTCTCTTTGCATAATGGGTTACTTGGAAAGATTACATGTTTGCTCAGCAAATGATCAGACAAGAAATTACTCTTAATGGAAACTATGGATCCTTACCAATTTCTTTACACCATCACTTAAACAGCTGAATTTAAGTGTTGGACTGTGGCCAGAGTCATAAAACCAAGAATTTATACACTCAATAGTGTTACACAGATTCTTCTTTGTAATATTCTTTGGGCTTCAATTGAAGAAAGTAAAAAGACCCCAACCCTTTTCCAAGTAGTGAGACCAGTGCAAAGGAAAAAGCAAATTACTAAGAATTCACTAACAGCATAATTTATATTTGCCTTCTCCATCATCCTCTTATCCAAACAAGTTTTGGAGATACCAAAGTAAAGACATTTCCATCCATCCATCTTCCTCCGCTTATCCGGGGTCGGGTCGTGGGGGCAGCAGCTTAAGAAGGGAGGCCCAGACTTCCCTCTCCTTAGCCACTTCTTCCAGCTCTTCAGGAGGAACCCCAAGGCGTTCCCAGGCCAGCCGAGAAACATAGTCTCTCCAGCGTGTCCTGGGTCTTCCCAAAAGACATTTCTCAAAAACATTTTAGATGATTATTTTCTATACTAAAAATATTCTTTGATACCAAGGGCTTTTTAAACTTACTTTTAGTTGAAAATTCACTTAACCTTTGATTTTTTTCTTTCTTCACAGAACAGTGAACATTTTTGTAAAAACAGAAAAATCAGCCTAATTAACAAGTTCACTAATCTACAATAATGATATTTGTTCGTGTTTTTTTTTTATTTTTTTTTTACTTAGTGTATTCTGTGCATATCTGCTTTCATTCCAAACTATGAGAGTTAGCATTCACTCGAGGACAAAAAAAAAATAAATAAATGTCTAGTAATCTAATATCTTTTTTCTCTTTCACACTGGCAGGAATCTCGGAGGTTATCTCAAGTTCAGCAGTGGCTTAACACAAGGAGTACAGCAGTAGTGTCTAAGATCCTGGATACCACTGTGGGTGATGAATCTTCACAATATCGATGAACAGGCTTTGGTTTACAATGCTCTTGTGAATGTGGTCATACTTACTGCTTGTGTTTGCTTTTTCCTCCCCTAAACTTTCAATTTTTTTTCTAGTTGTATGCCCCTGTAGCAACACATTCTTTTTTAAAGACCTTAGCCATCACACTCCTCTTTGGGGTGTTTGTAAATGACTGTCAAGTCATAATCTTCTCCATAATTGTGTATAACAGAATTTATACAATAGTGCTGGAAATAAATTGCTCTATGTGTAACTATTTTATGTAACACATGAGTTTTAGACTTTGCATTGATTTATTCAAAAATAATTCACAATTATTCTGATTAAACATGGTGAATATTTTACACATTTTATTTTGTTGTATTTTTTGTTCAACAAGACCTCCTTTTAGGTCACCTAGTACCTTTATCGTGTTTCAAATTTCGATAGATATTTGATCTAATAATAAGTTCTCTGTACAACCTATGATGATCAGGAGGGTGAGCTTTATTCTTGGGGGAATATTTCCCTCTTCCTAGCAGATCCTGTAACATATCCTAATTTATTTAAACATATGTAGATTCAAAATACATTTTAAAAGCTGTGCAATTCAATTTTGCATCTACAAAAAAAGAAAAAAAAGAAACAATAACGTGTACAATATAGTTCTGCATCTCTGCATTGAATGCTCAGATAGACCATTCAGGTATGGCTGAAAAATTGAGTAGACAGCCAAGCTTAAGTCAAGACAAACATCTGTCTGGTCTGTAAGCCATTTTCTGTACTCTCATCCATTTTTAAATCAGCCGTGTTCACTTTAGGGCCAGCCCATCACAGGTAAACACCAGGAGAATGGCAAAGGTAACACTGTGGACAAGTCAGGCTCTCCTACCTCTAATGCGTATATTGACATTCACACTCACATCTGCACCTGGGAGCTCACAGCTTCCAGTTTAGAGGAGATATCTAACAACATACACACACAAATATGTCTCCCTATATTTGCGGGGTCTTCTTTTTGCCTTTCATTTATTTCAGATAAGTGGAAATGAAAAACTTCAAACCTTTTTAAATAACAGAAAAGCATCTACTTTAGCTGGGTGATAGAAAATGGAACAGCCCCCTTGCTCCTCTCTGTATCATGCAAATTAGTCCTTTTGAATTTAGCGTTGATTTTAAAACATTAATTGATTCTCATCATATTTTGAAAAAAAGACAGTACATTGATCAATGGATGATATTTAGCCCTAATGAGGATGCAGACAAAATGTTTTGAAGTGGAGAATGTAAAGACAATGGTTAAAACATTCTTATCATGCTAATTTGTCCTGCTCTTTGACTAATTGGTGATATCTATTGGTGGTTTTTACAGTATAATAAGAGTCACTTCTAAACAGGGGTGCACATAAAATATCTGTTCTTGTTCTCAGGGGATAAGCAAGGGTTGCTACAAGTTCCTTACATTCTTAAATACATTTTTCCCTAACCAACCTCACAGAAAGGAGAGCATTGTGGAATGCTGTGGATATATGAAGTGTCTTTTGGATTTGACTGAAAAAAGGGAAGCAGTGCAACAAGTCTAATATTTAAAGTCTTGTAACTTTTCTGCAATATGACTGCATTCCAAGCTCCAAAAATTAAATGTGAACATCTCTGCTATGTTAACACTGAAAACCAAATGAAGTGACACCTTTTTAAACACTTCCAAGAGGTACTATTTTAAAGCACTGAACAGAGCTTCTGTTATGCCAAAGAATGTCATCACAATTATCCTCACTCTTTTGCTGCAGAAAATGTAAGGGTTGAAGGCCTATTCCTTTCTCCTTTGTTTAGCCTGTGATTATTGTACCTTTTTGCATCCACTAGTCAAGAGCTGGATTTGGGTTACAGGTCTTTGAGGTGAACCCTGATGAAAGACTGTACATTACTGATAAGAAGTGTCATTACTTAATTTTATTTAAAATATAACCCGATTAACTTTCAGGCTCTCATGTTTTCTGTTAACACACACCCAACTGGTTGTGTGGAAGGAAAAAAGTGAGATGAAAAGTGAAAAGATGAAACTGAAATCTGAGATCAAAACATTGTCAAACTGATAACTTTGTACAGACACAGTATGGAATAAATTCACAACAATTTCCATTTAAAATATAAGATTTTATTGACAAAAAAAATTCCCCATCAGGTCAATCATATTTCACTTAAAAACTCTGAACTAAGCTATCAAAACTCAACTAAAACTACTGTAGGAAGCTAGTATGTACAGAAAGCAAAAAGGCAAACAAAATGGTTTACAATCATTCCTGATTAAATGATGCTATGACATCAAAGTTTACCATGAATTTTATGTTTGAGTACCAAAGCTTTTCTTTAAAGTCGGAATGAAATCAAATTAGCTTTTAAATGGATTTAGAATAATTAGAATGTGTTCAAACAAATTCATATTGCAGTAAAAGAGGTAAATAAAACATTATTTGGTTAAATAATACTTTATTAAATGAAAAATTAGAAATCAACAAGTGTTTATGTTGTAGATTCTTAAAATGCTGTGATTGTTCATCAGGGAATAACCATGGATAGGAACCCTTTGGCATGTTTACCTACATTTTGGTTCATCACTGTTCACACTGAAGCTAATGAAATGAAATGAAATAAAAAAGTTTCTGTCTGTACACATTGATGATTAAAAGACTAATCAGCCTTTTAAATACATGCTGATTATTGTTTAAATGTGTGAAAAAATCTGGCAAATGAAGAGAAACTATTCCATAAACAGAATGCTGCAAACTACAAGTCTTTTTGAAGAAACCTTATCTAGAACCTTTATTCTACAGAGATACAGAAAACAGCATCCCTGTTAATTGATTACATAAAATCCTTGATCCTTGAAATCAGCTTGGAATACAAGAAGAAAAAGAGGAATCAAGGCGAACAGGTCAGCATGAGAGGCATAGGTGTCAGACTGCTGGGAGTTAAAACAAGAAATTTCACACACTTCAAGGTATTGGAGAGGCTCAGTCATGGTGTGATTCAGGAACCTGCAATAGTGAGAAAGGATTGAGATAAGAACTGGTAGAATTTATGAAATTAAAAGAGTCACGTATATGTTTCAGAGAAATGTTAACGTTAATTTGTGTTTTTATTTTAACCTACATTGATCTCCCTTTGGATCAGCAGTCTGCTCTGATATTAACCGTCCTTAGTGTTCATAGCCTAGTCCATCTCTTAGGGAACTTTTGGCTCTGTGTTAGATACTCAGATATCAATATTTTCTTTCCGTGGAAGATTTAAAGGAATAGTACACCCAAAACATGATTAGCCTTCATTTTCTACTCACCCCCATGCTGAACAACACTCTGGAGTACTTTTTTGATATCTCAAATGCATCTGGAGATCTGGGAGGCTTCTTGCTGTCTGCTGACATTCAAATAATGGAGGTCTATGGTGCCCGAGACAGAAAGGTCCATAAAAGTCCACAAAAAACGTGTCAATATTCCTCCATACTGCTCGTCCAATGTATTCCAAGTGTCCAGAGTGGGTAGCATCCAGAATTTACTCGAAACGAAGTCATTTAGAATGTTTTTAGAGCATAAACAGTAGTGTATAGGATTTCCTGAAAGCGCGCACATGCACGTTCACGGCGCTACGGAAGCCGGCAGACAAAACCAGATGAAAGTGCGCATTCAGCGTCTGCTCTGCCAATAATGCAAGCATAGAAGAAGAAATGTGCTGTTTACCTGTGCAAAGAAAGAAACAACGAAAGAAAAATGTCTGAGGACTTCAGTGTTGAGGAAGAGCATGAGTTCTTTGCCGAGCTGAATGCGCTGGTTTGGTCTGCCGGCTTCCGTAGCGTCGTGAACGCGCATGTGCGCGCTTTCAGGAAATCCTATACACTACTGTTTATGCTCTAAAAACATTCTAAATGACTTCGTTTCGAGTAAATTCTGGATGCTACCCACTCAGGACACTTGGAATACATTGGACGAGCAGTATGGAGGAATATTGACACGTTTTTGTGGACTTTTATGGACCTTTCTGTCTCGGGCACAATAGACCTCCATTATTTGAATGTCAGCAGACAGCAAGAAGCCTCCCAGATCTCCAGATGCATTTGAGATATCAAAAAAGTACTCCAGAGTGTTGTTCAGCTTGGGGGTGAGTAGAAAATGAAGGCTAATCATGTTTTGGGTGTACTATTCCTTTAAGATTGATCTCATTTGACTTTTTAGAGAAGGTTTATCTTAGAAATAAAATTGGCAACACCGAAAACAAATAATTAATGTAAAATCAGTTGTTATAATAACAAGGTTATGTTAGAATTAGTGAGAGTTAAATACTGTTAGTAATAAGAGAGCTTATGTAGACTTGAAAACAACAGCAAGCTGTTAGAAGACAAGTTTTGATAAAGGGACTTAGGCTCTTAGAAGTGAGATTATTGTCAGGGTCTATTTGTGATATTCTAAAACTCCTTTTGTTTGTGTAGGGCTGATTTGAGTTGAATTTAAAAAGATTTAGCCCTTTCCTCAAAAATGTATATGTTGTCATGTCCCCTTCTCAGCAGCTGCTTTACAAAGTGAATAACTATATAGTGCCAGCACTGTTAGGCCTTTTGGTTTTGCAGCTGTGGGCAATAGGCACCTTTTTTCATTGGGTTTATAATGTTATACACAGAGCACCTGACATTCAACCAGACACAATCTATAATGTTTAACACATTTATTAATGTCAACAAAGCAAACAGGAACTCAATCAGTAAGAGTAAGAGAGATCAGGGTAGGGGCTGGGATGGATATCAATGTGAATTGAACAAACAGAAATAAAGCCACTAACCTTCTCAGAATCAATTTGGGAATAAGGAGACTTAAGCTCGTAGGTTTTAAGGAGCTTTTATATTATCTGATTTCCATAGAAATAACGTCAAAAAGATAGATTGGATAAAGGTGTGCTATACCATGTTGGAGAGGCTAGAGTCTCTAGTTTCCAATGATACTTGCCATGGGGAGGTTTGGTCTAAGAATGTCCATGTAGTAAAACTTTTTTCTGAGAGTGAACAACTTTTGAAAGACAGGTAAATGGCATGTCCTGTAAATTGATGTAAAATCAATTAAATTAATTTCCATTTATTTATATAACGCCAATTAATACCACGTGTTATTTTCAGGCCCTTTACAGAGACAATATAATGAGATTGTTTGGAAATGTTTGTCAAGAAAATTTCTGGCTCTTGAGTAATCCATTTGTGCACACATCAACAGTACAGTGGAAAAAATTTTATTTTAATAGGAAGATACTTCCAGCAGAACCGGAAAAAAAAAGGAATTCAAACAACAATTGATGTTATGTTTTAAAAACAACAAAGTCATATTCTTTAGAAAGAATCAGAAAAAAAGCAACTACATGTTTTTTTAACTAACCTAAAAGATGTAAAAGGGATGTAAAGGGCTGCTAGAGGATCACAGCCTCCACACAGTGAGACAGCTGGTCAGAACGCTCTCTATGGTGCTTCTGTAGAAGGTCGTTAGGATGGGTAGAGGCAGGTCGGCTCTCCTCATCCTCAGCAGGAAATGCAAGCGCTTTTGTGACCTTTTGACCAGATAGGAGGTGTTTACAGTCCAGGTGAGGTTGTCTGTGATGTGTACCCCCAGGAATTTGGTGCTGCTGATCATCTATACAGCTGAGCTGTTGATGAGCCATGGAGCTTGGTTAGGCAGGTTCCTCCTGAAGTTGATAATGATCTGCTTCGTCTTCTCCACGTTCAGGATCAGGCTGTTATCTTTGCACCAGTCCACCAGCTGCTCCACCTCCTCTCTGTAGTCCTGGTCCTTGTCGTTTCTGATGTAGCCCATGATCACGGTGTCGTCTGCAAACTTCACGATATGATTGGTGGTGAACCTGAGGACATAGTAGTGTGTCATCAGAGTGAACAGCAGGTGGCTCATGAAAAATGCCCTGAGGGGAGCCTGTGCTTAGCGTTATTCAAGCACAGAGGTTATATAAGCACAGTTATTTAAGCAAAGACCCTAAGCACAGGGGAGCCTGCGCTTGGGGTCATTAAAGGGTTACTGTATCTCTTACTTCATAATTCAAAGCTTCAATAAAAGATAAAAAGTACAGAATTTTTACAGATTGAATACAAAAAAGTTTTAGCACACCACAAGGACCTTTCAATAAAACTAAAACTAAAAACAAGGAAAACAGTTGGAATAATATACAAAAAACTTGATACAGTTAAACCCCATTTAAAGTTAAATGTCTTATTTAAAACGAGTAATGTCTTAGTAACTAAGGAATAGGGTTTGCACACAATTTCGTTTGATGTGCTTGTTGATTAATACAATTTTTTGCTACAGTACATGTTTGATGATGCAAAAAAACTTTGACTGTATGCCTTATTTTTTTAAAGCTGCATTTCAAACTCTCATGGGATATAGGCAAATTCATACCCGAGCCCAAAGTTGCTGTCACCAAGAAACTTTTTTGTCAGCCCTTTGCTCCCTGGAAGCCTGAGATGAGAGCTTTTCAGAGGAATGGCCTTGGGCAAAAGCCTCTGCAAATGCTCTATTCGACAACCCTGACTGATTCAAGGGAGCCTCTCTTTGAGCTTCAAACGAATGTGAAGCAACTTGGCTTCCCACCATATGCTGCCCTAATACACATCTTTTCAGCTCCTTGAGTTTCGAATCAATATTAAAAGGTGGCCTCACAAGAACACTTAGGATTAAATGCAGGAAAGTAGAGTGATTTGAACAACAGAAGGTGATCAAATCTCCAGCTATAACAATTAAAATGGTGAAGTAAAACCTTTTTGGGATATGATCAACTCTTCAGTCGAGGCTGAAAAGGCTAGCTTTCATTTTCTGAGAGCCAGACAGAAAGCAAATTTGTGGCATTGTGGTTCTCAGCACAGCTTAACTCAGAAACTTGGGTCTAAAAAATAACATGAAGGAAATCATATATGAATTAGCTGTATTAGTGTCAGTTAGAGTTTGTCAATTTAATCTTGAGAACCATAAGGCAATATGAATCACTCAGGAAATTTGATTTTGATGGATGAAGGTTCTTAAATGTATGAGAGGGTGGTACAAACAAATGCTTGCACAGCGTACAGTAAAACACAGATGTGAATATTTCAAAACACGTTAAACACTGTCCTACTATGCTTAAATTTACAAACAATCAAAATAAATCTGATGTCAACCTTTGGGTTATGTCAAAGTAAATTTTAACAAATTTAAAAGCCCTTTGCATTATTCTAAACATGAAGAAATTAAGCTCTTTTTCTATTAGGAAGTTTGTGTGGCCTCTTTTATGAGTCATCAACAGGTACAGTGCATGCCATTAGGTGTTTAATCTGAATGTTGTCATGTTTTGATTTGAGGAATGACTTACATTCAATGGCCACTTTATTAGGTACACCTATCTATCTGCTTGTTAATGAACATTTCTAAGCAACCAAACACATGGCAGCAACACAAGACATTTAATCATGTAGACATAGTCAAGGTAATCTGCTGCAGTTCAAACTGAGGAAAAGGAAAAGAGAGGTGATTTTGGGGCTTTGAACATGCATTGTTGAATGTAAGAAACTGCTAATCAATTCGGATTTTCACACACAACTATCTCTAGCGTTTACGGAGAATGGTCAGAAAAAGAGAAGACATCCAGTGAGCAGCAGTTATGTCAGTGTAAATGCTTTGTTGATGGCAGAGGTCAAAAGAGAATGGACAGACTGGTTTGAACTGATAGAAAGGCAACAGCAAATACAATAATGACATTAAAAACCAAGGTATGCAGAAGAACATCTCTGAATGCACAACATGTCAAACAGTGAGGCAGATGGGTACAGCAGCAGAGGAGGACACTGGTTGCCACTTCGGTCAGCTAAGAAAAGGAAACTGAGGGTACAATTCACTCAGGCTGCCAAAAATTGGAGGTTATAGGATTGGCAAAATGTAACTGTTAGGAATTCAGTTTGTGTGGTCTGCTTGTGTGTTTCCTTCTTTCCACCACCAGGAGGTGCCCTGTCTTCTTTGGGCCTCCCTGCACACCTGCGGCTCATTGGACCATTATCTGGAGGACTATTTGAGCAGTGGGCTGTCACTACCTCGAGGCCAGAGTGTTTGCCAGTTTTGGGTACTCTAGCCAAACTGAGATTAGCAGAGTCTAACCTAAGCTTTGTTTCTCTGAGACTTATGTTCTTCGGCAGAAAGACTTCCTGTTTTACTGGATACCTGGTTCTTCTCCCACTGGAAGGAAAAAGCTGAGTTCTCACTGAGCAGGGGGAACCTCCACATGATCCATTCAAGTTCGCATTGGAAATTCCGTGTGACAGTCCGCTCCATTACTCCTCCGGGTCCAACGTTTGTCTACCTGTCCGCTCTTCTACGTCTTCACTATTCTCTGGATAAACCCACACAAACTGGATTCGAAGATTGACAAGACCCCCTCAAACTTCTGGTTCACCAGCTCACTGAGTTCCAGATCCAACCCCTCAACCCTTACCTCAATAAACCTGTTAAACTTTTCCTGTGTTCTCTGTGTGTTTTTTTTCTGTATTTGGGTCAGATTTGTAAACCGTTCATGACAGTAACCTGGCCTGGAGCATGGATCCATCCTTACTTCG
>NW_015150564.1:1099119-1101857 GCF_000732505.1 Cyprinodon variegatus
TTTAATACTGAATTAGACCTAAATACAGATTACCTTCTGTTTAATCATAGCGCAATCTGAATGAATCAGAATTCATTTTCTATATATTCGGAAATTATCATCTTTCACCTTGTCTTAGTCATTAAATGATATGGAATTTAAAATTCGGTATTGCTCCACATGGTCATCAAACAATAGAAATGTGTAACAGTTAATTCCTTTGGGACACTTCTTGATACCTTTAGGCCTCTGTCATATATCTAAGAAGCATGTGTGTTTTAGAAGTCAAAAGAAATTGTATTAAGCCTGTATGCATCTTAAAAACAAATATCAATGCATTCGGTGAGTCTCAGGGTTTTGATTCTCTTTCTCCTGCAAGAAATGAAACCAGCATCCAGATGTTGCTATGGGAATCAATTGTGAGGGCTCAGGTAAGCCAATGAGCAACTCAGTTGGCAGGCCAATGAAATGCTAAAAGCATTAGAGTTGACATAGTGTTTTATTACAATCCCGGCCAATCATGAGTATCATTTATCTGCACATTCAGACCTCTTACTTTTTCATTTGTCAACCCTCCGCCCTGACTCAAAACTTCAGCTTGTTTTCTGCAAGCTGCTGTGCTGTTTCTGATCTATGGTGCTGTGATAGATAACTGTGTGCAAAAAAATAAAGATCTCTGTGCAACATATAATATTCAGAGTTCAACATCAAATTTATTTTCAAATGAGTACGTAAGTCCAAATAATAAAAACCTAGAAATGCAAGTGTTTGTGTTTTATAAATCATGTTTTTGAGTTGAAATGCTTTTATGCAGATTTAGATGTTTATTCTGTATTCTAATCTTTAAAACTGCTGTTTGATGTTAAAAGTTTCAAGATGTAGAACCTCCGCACCAGTATGAGCTGAATAGCTACTCACAGTGTAAAAATCAACATAAAATGTTAGATTTTTTTAAGATTGCCTCTACCTCCGCTGCAAAGATAATCTTGAGAGACAATAACAAGGCTGTTTAATTTATTAGTTTGATCGCCAGAAGATTAGCTTCTAATTTTTTGTGTTTTGTAACTCAAAGTGAAAAAAAGGCATGCTGTTACATTTTGAATTAAGAGGACATATTTATGAATAATATTTGGCATGAAATAGATAGTCTTTTTGTTCACAGTATTTGAACTGTCGATGGCTCACAAAGACAAATAGACCCACATACTGTATGCAGAGCAACCATCAGCTCTTAGAGGGGAGTTCAATAAGATATCAAAAGTTTGATCCTTCAAAAAAAGTTGCTCTTGCTCACAATTATTTGTAGATGTATGTGCATTCATCATAAAAGGCTTTAATAACCTTTTATTGTGAACACTGTTGCACCAATACCAGAGCATGCCCTATTGGACCACAACATGACCACACTGATCTAAACTCACGGCTAGACGCATCCCCTGTTGCTTGACGGCGGGATATTCTCAGTGTTGATGGAGGTATTGATCATGCACACATTAAAATGATGTCTGCAGCAGTAAATGCCAATGCTGGAGAGGTCCATTAATCAGAAAATCAATGACGCTGCCAATAAGATAACCTGGCCCTGACAATACATGACAGTTTGATGGTGGAACCTAAGGTTACCTGACCTCCAATCCTCTAACTCCAAGAAGTCTGGTATAGTTTTACCATTGGTGCCCTGACCTTGTCCTGGCTAAGCTCTGGCAGTACTTTATCTCTACTCTATATTTAAATGAAACCCCTTCAAGCTTAATGAAGTCTGCAATTGTAAGAAGGCCATGTGTTGAGAGAAAATATGTCATTTAATCAAATACTATTCAGACACTCCCAACTGCCTGTGTGTTAGGACAAAAAATAAAAGTGTGAATCAAGGTCAAATTATGTCAAAACAGTTAAGTCTGCACACATATGGAATAAATTCTTAAGAACCATAATTCAAAATATGAGAAGTCATAATAAAAACAATTCAATTATCGATCAAACATATGTCACTCAATTTGGTCTGTTTTTGGATGGCCTTTGTCCTTTGTTCCTTTACGGTTCCAGACTTTGATTCCTCCAAGTAATTCCTGTAAACTCAGAGAGAAATGTTGCAGAAAGCCTTTATAGTAATATCAGGTTCTGACATTACCAACAGGCCAAGATAACTCTCTGCAGATAGAATGTTCAGATTCTTGTTGCCTACATGGCCTTCTATTCATAATCTTTCCTCCCAAAGAGGATGAGAAATGGTGAGTTGATGCCTTTGTTTCCAAGCACAGTTGGGAGAAGGATCACATGTCCCTGTGGGAGTGTCTTGTAAGGGTCTTATGAGTGATGGTGATACAGCAGTAAGGGGGAGTGGTGCATCAAAAAACAACCCCCCCCCAAAAAATAAAAAACATGCATTTTCCCCCACCAATGTTCAAAATAAAGTAAACATTGGCCCTCAATATCAACAATTTATATTGACTTATGGCATAACAGCTCTAAAGAATCAGAGTTCTGGTCACTCTATACAGTAGTTAATGCAAAAGGAGGCCTGAGTGCAAAGACTTAACCAAGGACTGAGTGCCTAGAAATGGATTTCTTTCAAAAAATATAATTATTTATTGATTTTTCTAATTTTTTCAGGGGTGATTGAATTTGACTGTTATTATGTGTAAGCTGTAATGGTCAAAAATATAGAAATTAAAGGCAGGAAATGTCTATCTATCTATCTATCTATCTATCTATCTATCTATCTATCTATCTATCTATCTATCTATCTATCTATCTAT